>NW_009649864.1:387727-422900 GCF_000708025.1 Charadrius vociferus | reverse complement strand
AGCAAGAAAAAAGAAACAATAGCTCATGGCGGATCTGGACATTTGGTTTATTTAAGAACCAAGAGGATTAGAGCTTTTATCCAACCTGATTAGCTAACACACTCACTTATACACTACCCTCCCCAGCATTACGTTTGCCAAATTCTGACTTCCTTACAGCCAGGGATCACTGCTGGCCTAGGAGGTTTGGCAGAAGCTCATGCTGGTCAGTGCTTGCCCCTAGGCATCCCTTGGAGTTTTCTTTCATTTTCTTGATCCCCCCAGATCTTCCCCACTTCCAGGGTCTTTCTTCCAACTTTCTTCATCCTGGGTCACCTTCTTCTTTCTGAGGCAACTTCTTTTTGATATCCTTTGTTTTGGCACCAGGTCTTCTTTCTGGAAGCCAAGTCCCCCATTTTCACTATCTAGATAGTTTACGTGTAGAAGTCCAACAGATGAGCAGCCACCTACTTGCTAGTTGTGTTTAATTTCTCTTTATTAACTGGAGGATTCAAGATGCACAGCTTTTATTTAGTCCAGGTGTTATCAAACTTAAGAGCCAGCCTGTACAGATTGCAGCCAGCAAGTAGCAGGTTTCTGCTTGAGAGTTCAAAAGTTCAGTTTCAGACGTTCACCCACACACACACCCATGCAGCCAATTATCTGTTGCCTGTTAACATTCATAATTTAAGCTTTTTTTTTTTTTTTTTTTCACCTACATGCCATTTTTCCATGATTTTGCTGACTTTATCTGCAACACTTAAGAAGGGTGGGGTTTAGAGCCATGTGGCTAAGCCTGACCTTGTGTGGTCTAGAGCATTCCTCCCCACCTACTTTTGTCAGAGAAAATGGAGGATATTCAAAAGACCTTAGAAAAGTAACATCCCCCATCTGGGCAATGCACAGCTCAAGGTGGGGCCACCACAGAACTGCCCGTGGCCATGCAGGTGCAAAACGCAGCATGCGGTCCTCAGCCTTGCCAGCTCCCCCATACCACGTGAAGGACATGATCCACCACATCACAAAACCCAACGAGTACAGCAAATGAAATTTATTGTACGGTGAAACATGCTTGAAGGACTCGTGCTAAATCGAGGTTCATACCAGCGTAACTATGTATGTTTACAGCCAGACTGGAATTGCAGATTTGAGGCCTAAGCTACATTTCAGTGATTATCACGCAAGGAGATATTTGCAAATACTAATGTTGCATTTACTAACTGAAGGATCGTGTGAAGAGATAAGAGAAAAAAGGGGGAAAAAAACAAAACACATGTCTACTTGCCTGATCATGGTGAACTAGCGGCGCCCAGGGTACAAAACAACAAAACCACACAGAGTCACCTTTATCTGCACAGCTAACTTTTCGTAGGTCTGTGGTCAAAGCCCACGGGGGCTTTGCTGTAAAGCTCAGTGAGAAAACATATTCATGTTTTTGATGTCAAACATTCTTAATACATAACATTTCTGGAATCTTTTTTTTTTTTTTTTTCTCTGCAATAATGTTCACAATCTTCACCAATATTCCTTTCGGTCAAAGCTGAAAAGAAGGAAGGAAAAAAAATGAAATAAAGCACCATGGAGAGAAACTTAAATGGAATGGGACATAAAAATTCAGGACTTCTATGTTTGATGCCATCATTAAAAAAAAATAAAAAGAGGGAGGAGGCAGAGAGGGATGACAAAGTGAAAAGAAAAAAATGCAGCAACTCTTTTATGTGAAGATTACATTTAAAAATAACCAACTAACAGTCTGCACTTTTCAAAAGACTGACGTCCTGAAACGCATTTAGATTGATGCAGCCTGAGCTTGAAGTTCTCTTGCTGAGTAAACAGTCAAGTGTTCTTAATAGGAATTGCAGTTTCTCGACATCTGTTGGGGAAAAGGGAATGGTGAAACAACAATTTAGATTGAGATTGGTTTTGTTAAATGCATTTAAATTCCAAGATTAGTGGTGTTCTTTCTTTTTCAATTAGCATTTACTTGCAGAAAGGTTACAGATGAAGGGGCTGAGAAAGACTTCTTTGGGGGAGGGGGGTTAGCTCCCAGGGCAGTACAGAATGCGCTAAAACGTGTAACACAGACTAGCATAGGACTTTAACATAAACTTACAACTTATGCAAAAGCGAGTGCCTTTGAAAAGCTCTATGAAGGAACAAAAAAATTAAAAAAAAAAAAACAATAACCGTGACTTCACTTTGTAGAGCTCCTAAGAACCAAGCTGGAATTCATATATGAAAAAATATTATTATTGCCTTTCAAAGGAATTTTCCAGCCCATTCATTCTGCAATTCCCCATGCTGATTAAACTGTGAGAGGACTGTGACTTCTTAGGGGTCACAGAAAGGTAAAAAGAAAGGAAGGAGATAAGAAATGTCCTACCTGCTTTGCCTCTTTTCAAAAAACAAGCTCTTTATATGAGTTTTGTCAAGCCAAGGAAGATTCTTTTAGCCCAGTGAAACAGTTGTTGCCATTTTGGGGAAACTGCAATAATTACAAAACCTGGAATGTTCGGAATTGCCTTGTCCTGTTGTGCTTTGGAATGTATGTCAGGGCTTGAGTCATCATTTCAGGCTGGCTGCTGCAACTGCTTCAATTTCAGTGTAAAGACGGCGTGATGAAGAATACTCCCAAACCTCTACCATTCAGAGGACCTTTTTTTCCCCCAGTATTACACTTTTTTAGCTTATGTTTTTTGACTAATTCTATCCTTTACATCTGTAGAACTTGTGACTGTGCCATGTCGTTTTGTCTTTTTAAGTTTGTTATCACTGACTGGGATCGGATGTTGTGTTTGCTTTCTTCACTTGGAGCATTTTGGGTTTTTCTTTTTGATTTGCAAATCCTGGAAATATGCATTATTCCTTAGTCACTGAAAATGCACTCAGGGCTGGACAAAGGTAATTCAGTCCCTGCCCGTATACCTGGGAATCGTAAAAAGAGATGCGAAACAAGTTAAACCTCAACTCATTTGGAAAACCAAAGCAAAGGAAGAACTGCATATATGCAATTTTTTTCTATCACTCCACATTCAACAATGTTTTAAAATGTTATTCCAAAGTACCTGCAAGTCAACAGAAAGAGTCCTGGTGGCTTTGCTGTTTAAGTGCAAGAAGCATCATGAGAGGCAACACACATGTTAGCATCAGCACAATGTGTTTGGTGTTCTCTCTGCTGGTAAAGCAATGTCAGCCTACAGGAGCTCTGTTTAAATCTCTCTCTGGACACTTAAAACTAGCTGAGATTGATTGCACTATTTATTGATCTCATTTATGTTGTCTTGGAGATTTCAACCTAATGCTAATCTGATGAAGTGCAGATGAAGTAGGCTGTGGTGGTTAGCACTGTGTTCTTTATTGCACAGAGCCGTTAAAGGACCGGTGTGAACAGAAAGTATGAACAAATGAGTGCGCAGTTGGCCCTGTGGAATATTTAATTCTCTAACCACAAGTAGGTATGATCACAAGAGACTTTACAGGAAACTGGGCTTTGGACTCTTGCTCTTTCAAAGGGAGAGTCCCCCACCCCTTCCTCTTCTCCTTCTCAGAAACCTTCACTTTTTTCTATCTGTCTCAACTTGCAAAACACATACAGTAACAGACATGTCCTCTGCTTTCTGCTTAATGCTCTGGGTTCCAGTAGGCCTCCCCATCATATGGAAATGCCACTTGGCCTGCCATCTCGTATTATAGCTATGCCCACAGTGTGATAGCCTGATTTTCTGCAGAAATCTTGATCCACGCTTTGGGATGCTTGATCTGTTTCCTTATCTTACATCTCCTATCACAAAAAATAAAGGTTTATCTAGACAAGTTTTACTCCTGCAGCTAGTTCCACTATTGCTAGAACAACTATTTCTTATAAATAAAGACTGCAAGCTCATCTCTTTGATTATTGTGTTCAAAACAAATAGTCAGGTAATGTGCCAAAAATAACATTTCACAAAAAATGGAACCTGACAAGTCCTGTTTGTTTGCTTTAAGTAGAACTACTCTGCCTTCTATAAAAAAGAAGATGATTAATCTTTAGGTAAGGGATGAGCTGTCTTCTATTTCCACCTAAGAGAAGTGCTAAATAAACTGTATCACATCAGCTGTATCTCCAGGAGGTGCTGTGTCATAGATACAGTGCTTCAACACACACTTTTTCCCAACTTCTTTCCTGTCCCTAGTGCAGGAGGTATTTACCCCAGCAGCAAATCATAATGTACCATATGTCTATCCAGCTAGGGAAAAGGCCATCCCTGGTTTTACCCATTTGCCTACCATGGAAGAGACAAAGTAGGTATTTGGCTGCCACAAAAAGTACATTTACTGTTTCAGATCAGGTTAGTTCACCCATCGCTTTAAAACAGTCTTTTAGCAAGGTATTTGGGTTGAGTGAATGTGTTCAAGACACAGTCCCGCCTATGGAAACACTGCATTTTATATCATGCTAAAAAACACTGCGAATGATTGAAAGGTCTAGATATGCATTGACACATAAATATTACCGTGCAGCTACCAGTCTGGGAGGGGTTAGATAGCAGCGTTGCATATTGTACTGCTTGGAAAAGGACTATGAGCAGCTTTGGATTTCCTTTTGCCTGGGGAGTAGCTGAGCCTCAGTGATGCTCCTGCAGCTGGGGAGGGACACGCTGTTGAAAAGTATTCTTACCAGTAGCTGTGGGGATCGGGTCTTGGTCAGGTCAGGTTTACTCATTTTAGACATACTGGTTCTCCTCCCAGGAGAAGTTACCCATGTGCAAAGATACTCAACTTTTTTTTCCAGCTGGTGGCTCGAAAGGATTAAATGTAAAGAGCTGAAAGAGGAAAAACAATTTTCCACATAAAGGAGGAGTTGTGGCACAATGGATTGTGGTTTTTTTTTACACAGATTCCACGCTGTTGAATTGAAAGGTAATGCAGAGATGTGGCTGAAGACAAGAGGCTGAGGAGGCAGAAAACTGAACCGAAATGAATCTGGGCCTGGAATTTGTGCAACTTGTCCTCTTTAGTTGGCTTGGGGCTGAATTTATTGTATATTAAAGGCTTTAATCAAATGCTCTGGGTCATATGAATGTATTTTTAATGCTTTTATGGTGTGGCATGTTCTAAGCAAAAAGTGTCATCCCACATATATCACATTTGTCTAAATTTGCATTCTCCCAGATGGCCACATTTATTGACTTTGTGAAGTTAACTGTCTCTCCCTGCTCCCAGCCAATCAGGGTTTGCTGGAGGATCAAAGAAAGTGAATCCTTCATTGTTTCATCTACTGCTGAGAATGACCCAAAACCAAAATCTCTTGACACCAACACCCCCAAATGTCAGTCCCAGATTAGCACAGAAAGTTCCTGGCCCAAATTCTATTTTCAGTTTTTATCATTTCCATGAAATTCAAAAATATTTTACCTGTGAACATGAGCACTTGCTAACATGTTATTTGCAGTCTCTGATATTAATCATCAAGCTAAATTTCCAGCTATTATTCCACATATACTCATTTGTACTTATGTGACCCAGAACCCAGGAAAAGTACCTGGTTCCTTGCACCCCTAGAAACTGAACTTTAAATAACTTGCAAGGGAATAATTTTTTTCTGATTCTTCTAAGACTGCTTTTTGCAGCCATCAATCTTTATTAATTAAAAATTCACAAAATTCAATCAAATTCCTTTCCTTTAAAGCATGCTAAAGGAAAATGAACAACAAAATGCCTGCAGTCCAGGTAGCTGCCAATTCCTTTTCTAGTAAGTGTTTAATCACTGATTTTTTTTTAAGTCCAAGTGTAATAGTATGGGAATTTAATCATCGTTTCTATTAGTACAACTGCTTGAGAGGGTCTTGAAGACATTTCCTTTCACTTTAGTTTGCCCTGTGGATAAGTAGAGCACTTTGGTTCTGTATTGATTTGTCCTTTACTGCAGTGATCACCTTTCATTTTCAAGCATTCACCTTCCATTCATGAGCATTAAATCCCTATTTAAAAGAAATAATAGAACTGGAATGGTGGCTCAATAGGGCAATGATCAGTGGGAGAACCCAGATGACTTTATCTGGGTCAGAACTTTATTTCATTAGGTTGAATAGTGATTTCTTGCTTTCCCCTTCTCTGTCTGGCGGGCGGTGACAGGCCTTCCCTCTCCCTAAGGATGTGAAGACCAGCTGCCTCGAGATAAGAGAAAAGGAAGGGAAAGAAAGTGCATTTATAAAGGACACTGGTCTACACGTGCAGTTTGCAACATATAAAAGCCCCCTGTGTGTGAATATGGGCTAACACATCAGCACATGTCTGTTTTGAAATGAAGAGCAGCAGGTACATTTTGACACAAATTCAAATCAAACGTGTGCCTTTGATATCATACTGGCAAAACTCGATCATATGCTTTGCTAATCGAGTGTGCCGAGTCTCCTATGCTTATGTTTTTTGGAATTAAATTGCATGACTGTGCTTTGCTCTGTAAAATGTGTAAATGTGTAAATTATGTCAGGACAGATTGCAAATGCCAGTTGAAGAAATAAAAAATATGCTGCACTCATTGTAAAGAGTGCAGGGGTGTGGCCTGGGAGATGGTGAGAAGGGGTTAATGCCTCCTAGCAAAATTCCTGGAAGAAACAGATTGATTTATTAACTGTTATTTGTATTACTAGTATTAACAGCTTGGTGAAGAAACACCAGAAAACCCAGAAAACCCCATTCAGGACTTAAAGCCGGCAAGACTGTACTCCATCAATAAATGCAGAGCCATGGTTTCCACCTGGAAGAGTTTGCAGCACCAGAGTCAGGATGGAATAAGTGAGTGGAGGGAGTAAAGGCAGAGTGTCTGAGTGAAAATGGCGTGGAGTTACATGTTGGCCCTGTTTCAGGAGAGCACTTAAATAAAAACTTAAGACCAACCCCTCTAAGAAAAGCACTTAAGCAGAAGCTTATGCACAGTAATCAAAAGGAATGTGCCCTTGAAATAGGGCCAATATATACAGCTTGCTTGATACACTGTATTTACATATATAGAATTATTTGGTCATCTTTCAATGTATTTTAATTTTATTTTAAGCATCCAATTAAGTCACGATTCCCTTTGCTTCCTCATTGTTTATCTCTTTTTCTCATTCTTTCTCCCTTGAAAAAATGACTTGGGATTACCCTCCAGATACTCCTCTATTCTAGGTTCCTATCTTATTTAAAAGGGATCCTGAAAACCAAGGACTGTATTTGATATCGAGGTGCATGAAGACCTCAACGGATTGCTTCCTCTTTCAAAGTCTGATCTTTCTCATTTTAGAGAGACAACAAATTCCTGTTCCCACTGAAATCAGGATCAGCAAGAATTTGTCCCCTAGTTTAGCTGTATTAGCATACATCCCACTGTGCAATGGAATCATCACCCAGGAGTGATCTTGCACCTCTTAGATGAGATTTATTTAAATAGGTATCAGATGACTGTGCGGAAACAGATATGAGCTGATTGTGAGATCAATTTAAACATATGTCATTCAGAGCACTGGGAATAAATATACTGATTTTACAGACTCTCTTTTCTTGCCCCAGCTATTTGTTTAAGTGGGTCATGTTTAACCTACGGAGTTATATAATCATTTCTGTGACTTTGTTACTGAACGTTTAATATTTTATCATCAAACATATTTTGTAGTGATGTTTGAACTTTTTGCTTTGATGGCCCAAACTTCAGAACTGTACCTTTCAGGAAGGGGAAAAATCCTTTAAAACCAGTGAGAAAAAGTATTCCAAGGAAAGGCCATTTGCTGTAAATAACTAACTCCAGCTAGATGCAACCTCGTATTACCAACTTTCTAGAAATCATAGATTAAGGTTTCTCAGGGTTTATTTTTCAAACAAGGATCTGTTATTCTTATACGTGATGATTTTCCTTCCTACAAGAGCAGAACAGACTTACTGCTTCACAGCAAGCTTCCAGATTGGTATGGAACTGCTGAACATTAATATTCACATGGCCACAGGTCCATCTGAGCATCTAGACATATGACTTAGTGGTTCTGCATTTGAGAACTGAGAACGACACCATATTTATACTTATATGCTGTACCCCGGAACAGAGAATATGTATTTAATTTTAAGCTTCGGAGGTTGTGGGTAGTATAGGCAGATTACAATTATATAGTATAAAAAATTCCCAAGAACTGTCCCTCTACAGCACTAAAAACATGGGTATCATCATGAATTTCTAGTCTTCATACCTGAAACATTTTTATAAATTCCATGCAAGAAAACCAGAGAGAAAGAAAATATGAACTGCCACTGTAAGAAAGTCTAAACAACTTGAAAGTCTCAGAGCATCTTAGGGGGGGAGTACTGTGGCTATTGAGATAGAGTGGAACAACTGAAGTATTGCAGTAACGGGTGCAGAGCATCACCAGCCTAAAACTTCAGGGAGAAAAGGGGTTTTCTCTTCTTCCTGCATGTAGTTTGCCATCTATCCAATGGTCTGACTGCTTCTTCCCATCCCGTTAATGGGAGGAAAGAAGGGCAGTATTACATAAAATAAAGGTAACCTGGCCCCGTAGCAATTTACCAGACTGCTATATATATTTCATCTTTTACCTTCAATTAAAGTAATGTAACAATCAAGCTGACTATCTTTCTGAAATACATGATTATGTGAAAAATATTTCATCACACATTTCACAATGTCAGGTGTTTTCCTTTAACCTCTAGAGTCTGATTCACGTTATGGCTTTGGTGATTACATACTGCCTATGCCAAAACCTCTCCTATCATTATGAAAGCCTATTTTGTTTGACTTTATGTCTTAAACCTACTCTGTGGTGCTGCACTCTTGTTTCACTGGGGTTCATCAATTAGCTGTGGAATTAGCTTCATTTCTAAAAAGGAATTGGATAAAGATGATGGGAACACAGGGTAAAATTTTACGTCACAGAGATAATCTGGGAGCCTATAGTAATAGAAATGTACTTGCAAAGCACATCTACTTAGGAAACACATGGTATTCTGGAACTGAACATTAGAATAAGTTTTGAAAAGGCTTTGCATCTTTTTAGGCAACCAAAAATGGTTGTAGGAGAGAATTTCAAATGTAAAAAGAATGGGAATTCTTTCTTGGGAAAGATTCTGATTTTTTTTTTTAACTGGATAACGTTCAAATTGCAAAATCCTGCAGACTTCAAAATTTTCTGAGAATAAAAAGTCTGAGAAGGAAGAGTTATGTCAGCTTGGTCAAATCACTTATTTTTTTACATTTTTATAGTATATAAAATATATAGTATTGTATATATAGAGAGTATATAAAACACATAGTATATGCAATGGATTATGACAAAAATCATAAATCTTTTCTGAAATGCATTGTTAAAATTAAATAACAGAAATGCTTTGCTCTGAAAACACTGTTATTTGTTGGAATTCCCACCCTTTTATTTTCATGTAACTCCACATGCTTGTATATCTACCTTCTTTCACAAAGCTTTTTATTTCGATGAACCACGTTCCAAAGGCAAATTATATTGTTTCTTATATGTGTGCTACTGTGAATCACATTTCCCGGATTTTCTACCAAATTTGGCATAATATTTGCTTTTGAAAATCTGACTTTTGATTTTGATTTTTGACTGGTCTCATTAGAATATTTGGCCCTTTTCTATGACACCATCCCTCTCCTTGCAAACTGCCATTCTGAATGGCTTGGACTAATATAATTTATTGGTGCGTTATTATTAACTAGGAGTATCTACCGTGTTTTGTTCCTCGATCAAAGTCGTTAATTTCTGTTGACAGCCTTCAGGTGGCACTGAAGATGAAAAGAAAAAGATATATTTTTTTCCACCTCTTAACTGTAATCCTACAGTTGTGCTTTAAAGACAACTTGGTTCTGCTTGTATGATCTTTACTGCAATGGACTATATGGAGTTCTGTGGCTTCACACACATTTTCCCATAAACCCCCCTACAGAAGATGAAACATGACACTTCCTTTGTAGGGGATCCAAGAATCCTGCCCCTAATCCATAGATTTCATATGTATGTAATCAACTTTTATTGGTTTTGTGAGGATGAAGCTTCCCCTTCCAATGTGAGCACAATACAAACTTTGACAGTGTCATTAATAAAGAACTGCACGGCTCAGACAAACCAGGGAAGTTTATATAAAGCCTTTCTCCCGGTGCTTTCCCCGGTATTTGTGTTGTGTAGTCTTGCTATGGCAGGCTTGCTGTGTCAGACCCCCATAAGCAAAAAAAGAAAAAAGAGAGAAAGCTTGGTAGTGTAAGGAAATCACACCACAGTGGCAAAAAAGTTGAGGGTTTCCCAAATATCTTTTTCTCCTGCTAATAGTAGAAACTTTTCAGGTCATGATAGTGAGCTTAATGAAGACAATGGCAAAGAGCCAAATTATTACAGTGGCACTAAATCAAGTCCTTGATGAGCAAATTTTAAAGTTTGCTGTTTTAAAGCCTTGATGTTTTTGTTCAGAAACTTAGGTCACTATCTGAAGCCCAGCAGGGACCCAGTTTGGAAATACAAGTCACTTTTGGGGCTCTTCTCACCATAACACATGCAATCCATCCTTTCAAACTCAGAGACAGTCAGAACCATAAATATTATAAAAGGACACCAAGATGTTTTGGAAGCAAACGTTCTATTTGGGTATTAATTCATCCAGATCTCCAAATAAAAATATCAGGCACTGGATACTGTTCTCAGCAAATGGTCGTTTGAATCATAAGCCAATAAAAAATGGAGCAAAGAGTCGCTTCTCTTTTCTGACACAGCACGCTATATTTCTTTTACAATCAGTAGGGGTTTACAGCTGTTCTTACTAAATACCAACCGCATTCAGGTGAATTTTTTTTTTTTTTAATGGCACTCTCATTCCACTGAAAAGTAGTATTAATGATAATGAGTTTCACATAAGCAATTATGTAGACGTCAATTTAAAATAATAGTATTTTTGTGCAGGTCTTTTTAAATTATACTTTCTTGCTTTTATTTATAACTATTTATGTTCTAAAGATCATGATGGGTAATGACTTCACCAGTGCACAAAGCTGGATATTAATTCACGGGAGGGGTTGTGAGTATTTTTCAAAAATTTGTGCTTTATCTTGAAGATTTTTGTGAAAATACTGGATTATTTAATGAGTAGATAACTATATAGATAGCTGTAAGTACGTGTAATGAACGTATATTTTTTCCATTCTATTTTCTTTTCCTTACACCCTCAGTCAAAACCCCTTAAGAAGAAAAATAGCAAACCCAAATGAATCTTGGTTCTAGCAACTGTGATACTTGAGTTATATATTTTAACACTTTTTTTCTCTTTTTATAAAATCAAATAAGTAAGAAAATTACTTTCTTGTGAAATTATAGAATCAAAGAGTAACTTAGATTAGACATTTGAAACCTCCAGCACTAATCAGGGCTAACTTCCAAGTTAGGCCAGATTATTCAGGACCATTTCCAGGCAAGTGTGAAAATCCCCAAGGATGGAACACACGCAGCCTCTCTCGGACACTGTTCCAGTGTTTAACCACTTTCCTTGTAAAAACCTTTTTCTTTATAATCAATTGAATTTTCTCTTGCTGTAAGTTGTGACCTCTCATCCATTTGTCTCTCATCCTTTTCCTGTAACCCTCTGAGAGAAAACGGACTTTGTCTTCTCTGTAACCTCCCTTTAGCTATACCTGAGATGCACATGTGCTGTAGTTGGATTCCTTCTTTAGCCTTTTCTTCAGGTTAAACAAACAAAGCTCAATCAGCTTCTCTTCATTCATTGTCACTCCATCCCTTTAATCAGCTGTGACCCTCCACAGGTCTCTCTTCATCTTGTCAGTCTGTCTCTTGTACTGGATCCCCAAAAGATGGACTCTGTCCCAGATGTGGCATCACAAGTACTGAGTAGAGGGGAATAATTACTTCTTCCACAGACCTGCTGGTTATATTTTGCTCACACAGTCTGTGGTTAGTCTTCTCTGCTGTGAGGGCATATGGCTAACTCATTTTCAGCTTGTCATCCACCAAGACACACAAGTCCATTTTGGAAGACCTGCTTCCTACTCAGTCAGTCCTTCATCTAGAGAGCCACTGGTCACTTCATCATAATCAGGTTCCTTGGACACAACTTGCCTGTGGTAAACCCATGAAACATGCCTTTCTTGTTTTCCATATACCTAAAAATATTTTTCATGAGGACTTGCTTCATAGTCTTACCTAGGATTGAAGTGAAGCTGATCAGCCTGTAGTTCCCCAGATTCTTTCTTTTCTTTTTTTTTTTTTTTTCTTTTTCTGAAGGTAGGCATGACATATGCCATTTTCCAGTCATCAGGGGACTCCCCACATCATCACAACCTTTAAAAGATGATCGAGAGCAGCCTCTCAATAACATTGGCCATATTTCATTTAGCTGAGAAATCTTTGAATGAAACACTGTTGAATGCCTCTGTAGACAGTGGCAAACAGATCTCCCTCAGCTTTACTGCATACTGCAATAGTACCTGCTCTGAGGATGCAGCAAGGGGACTGCATGTGCAGAAAGGGGACTGCATGTGCAGATGCAATGAAGTCAATAAAACAGCAGTATTTCCTGAAAGGCTGCGTTGTTCAGGGTCCTATTTTTCACAGGCAAATAAAAACCCAACCATATCTGAACAAGATTAACAGTCTGCCTATTAACATCATACAAAAAGGAAAACCAAAAAAAGCTAACAGTCATCCCAGAAATTGAGACTGTTAGTAAGGGGAGAGCTTCTTTATAAAACAGTTTTTTGAAATCCATTGAGACTTTAGCTACTTGTCATCTAAGGGGAAAGGATAAAAGAGTGCTATTCTAAAACAGGTACCTTCTAACTTGAAGATTTAACATGTTTCGCTTCTGCTACTTTGTCTTGACTGAATATATAAGCACAAGTCACTACTGTAACTACCATACATCTTGAATGGCCTGTTTCAAAATTATTAATATACACTGGTTGATCTGGCTAAACTTTTTTGGTTGGTTTTTTTTTTTTGTTATTGTTGCATCTAACCCTCATTTTGATAGTCCAGAATCATTTTTTCTCTCATGAAAATACTCAAGAGACTTCTTGCTGAACCCTCTTCGCCTTACTTACTATTCAAAAGTTGCTACAGATGCTACTCAAACATTCTCATTTTGATCAGTTTCTAAGTTCTCATCCTCTGATCAACAAACATAGCAAAACAGTGAAGCTCACTTATCTCAAAAATAATGTCTATTAACCAGAGGACAACTCTTAGCATTGTAATAACTGACAAATGATACTGACTGCCCCGTTTCAGATGTTTGAAGGTTTTGCAAATTGTGTCCTGTGGCATCTTACAGTGTGTGCAGAAATGTGGAGGAACCATCTATAACTGATTACTGTTGAGAATAAAGCTGATAGGATTTAAACTATTTCAGCTGATTTCCACTGCTAAGACCCAGAGCTTCCTGCCCCTAACCTGGATCTCCAGCTCAAAACTGCGGTCATGAACCTTGAGATAGTGCAAATGGCAGCTAGAAGTTGCAAGAGTTCATTCAGCTCTGACATTAAGATTATACTCATCACCTTCTTCTTAGTCATGTCTCTGAGCTCTTTATCGTCAACATAATGCTATGTTTGAATGTAAAAATTGACCTGGAAAATTCATGTCAAAAAGCAAAAACTTGGTTTAACTGTTTTTTGAAATAAATTAAAAGTTCTTTCTCTGTTTGCAACTAGTCCATGTTGGTTTACACTTTAAAAAATACTTTCAATTCCTGCTCTAAGAGGGGGAGCAGCACCTGGATTAATATCCAAAAGGCTATGAACAACTGCAGAAGCCATTTCACTAATATTCATTAATGGACAACTGCAGAAGGGCACATGGAAATATCCTTGCCCTGAGTTGAGATGCAGAAACAACAACTGGCACCAATATCTAATTCATTTAGGACTGAAAGCTTCCATCTGAGAGCCTTATAATCTCTTTCCAAGGAGTAAAATCCTTTTCACATGGGCTTAACATCATAGTTCATGAATTGCCTCAGAAGTCTTATTATTATTAAACTGAATGTTTTTTTCCTTGCCCAGACTTAAACTGCAGGTTTCACATTATCTGACATTATCCATGACTCAGTAGTATTAGCTGTATATTTCTCACATTAGTGAAAAAAATAAGCAAACGACACACCTTGCTTGAACAATTTTTCATTGTCATCAGATACCAAATGGCCTTAACACTGCCAACTTGATCAGCATAGATTATTAATTATGATACTGCTGGTACAGTTCAATTTAATCAGAAAAGAACATCAAGGAGTCCAAGAAGTAGGGTATATAATGCAATTTATCTTTGCCTTGTACTGATAGGGATAACAATGATTTGCAAATTGCGTCAGCTACAAATACACAATTAAAAAGAGATAAATATCAAAAGATATGCCACATTTTCAACTCAAAGCCAAAAGTGCAGGTCTTAATCTTAGTAGTCAGTTTTAAAATTATGTGTTAATTCTTCCCTTGATGTGCACGCTTAACTCCCATTAAAATTAATGGGGGTTACACATGCTCATAGAGGAAGAAATAGACCCCATAGTGTGTATATTCTTCAAATAATAAGGATTTGGTAATTACTATATTATTTGTTCATTAATTTTCAATTTATCTTGTAAATGTGCACTCTTTGTGATCTTAGGTCCAATTATATAGAGTAATTTGTGGCAAAAGGTCTAGTGGAGCATTATCCTCTTAAAGGACATGTGGTTTTATAGCACATATTGACAGTGCTCTAATTCTCAAACTTTATCACTTGCAGAATACACCAAAACAACAGAATTTGACTTCTAGCAGCCAAATTCTCCTCCTTCATGTGGTCCAAAATCCTGTGAAATCACTATCTATATTCCGTTGACTTCAACCAGTTTTGGAAAGGACATTTTCCTTTAATTAGTCAGTTCCCAAGAGCAAGATTTTTAGAGTGGCTGATAATATTCAGGTGCCTTAGTTCTGGGTGCCCAAGCTGAAGGTTGCTTATGAAGAGTATTTTTCAGAGGGCAAAAATTAAAAAGTTTCTGAAAAATATCTCCCCCCACCCCCAAATATTTCAGAGATTTGAGGTGATTTGGATTAGTTGACAACCTTAAAAAAATAAGCATGCTGCTGCCTAAAAGGCAACTTTTTGTTAATTTATAGCATAAGGACATTGGACCTTCTAGCTTTTCCTGAATGATAAAATACACATTGTTCTGGGACAGAGAGACATGCAGCTGTTCTCTCCTCCAATCCACGAGACTTTAAAATTTTAAGATATTATCCATAAATAATTGGTATGCATCATGACCCTATTAAAAAATCTTAATTATAAGTAACAGAATTTTTATTTTGAATGGATTTACCACAGATTATCCCCAACTACCAACTGAATAGGTCAGAATATTCACAGTTTTACCAATAGTCAGTCATACTTTACTGACAAAAGCATTACCCATGACCCTGTCAATACTTAGCAGAGCGAATCTGGCCCAAAACCACAATGGATTTTTGACTCACAAGCCAGTGCAGAAGCAATGAATGCAAAGAAATACTGCCCTGTTCCTCTCAGAATTCCCTGATCCCTTAAAAAACTAGAAGTTCCTGCAGCACAATCTATGGATAACAGGCAACAATATATTAGATGCTTCGTTAGCAACCAACTTGTGAAATGATTTACGTTTGAGTGAGGTGGCAAAATCCTGTGAGCTGGTCTTCACATTGGGTAACTAGCAACATGTGACTGTGTAAAGGTCATAAAAGTGTAAAGCACTTATGGTCTATAGCCAACGTGACCCAAGGAGAATCCCATGTGCTCTGGCAGAAGATTCCTACTTGTCAGTGTAACTTCAAGAAAGAGGCTGATGATTAGGTTCCATGAAAGCTGAATTCATGAGACTAAAATCTGCCTTGTGACTAACCATCAGGAAGTCAGGAAATTCAAGCTGTCATGAGCAGATATTTAAGGGCAAAGAGGAGGAATTTGTAGTACCCAGTGTAGAAAGAGAACTATTGACATCTATTTTACTTAAAGTTTTTAATGCACGAGTAGCACAAACTAATTCCTAATCCTTAAAAAAAAAAAAAAAAAAAAAAAAAAGAAATTATGATTCTGGGGAAGGGTTAAGGGTTAATGAAAGACCTTAGAGCTTGATTAAGCCTGTGAGAATGGCAGGGCAGGAACGCAACACTGGAGCAACATAATTTTTTCTAAGTAAATTCCAGGATGCTTTCAGATCAGTTCAGATTTGCATCCCAAGGTCTTACAGGTTTAGAGACTTGATAACAATCACAGTTCATTGGAAACGGTAATGTTGTGTGATACAAAGTAATTTCTCAATTATACTTTTATGTGACATATATTTCCCTTAAATATTTAATCTTTAAAACAATTTTCTGTAAAGGCTGAAGTATTTACTTTTGGAGAGGAAGATATTTTGTAACTTCTCTTTTCACCTACCATGCTATTTTTTTAATATATTTTTTTTAAAGAATCCTTGAAAACAGAGAGAATATATTCTATCTCAGTGAAAAGTTTTTTGTTAATAGAAATTTTATGTGGCAGTCATGCTTTTTTACTATTGTTAGAATTGGAAACACCACCACCCTCCAAATTAATGAAGTCATCTAGAAGGAAAAGACAACCTTACAGAGATTATCTGTTTATAAAGCATTTGCACTTGAAAAAGCCCCAGTGTACAACTACCTGATTGCACAGCAGCGAAACAGATGCCAAGTGGGTCTGTAGATACCTTGTATTTTACATGCTTCATATTTTTGAAGAGGTAACTTAGGCCCCTCCCCTCTCTGTGTGTTTCCTTTGTTAACTTTGTTTCTTTAATCCTCAGTTATGCAGTGCGTAAGAGAGCCGGAGCGTGTCCCTGCGTGACCCTCCCCAGGCAGGATGGTTCCTAAAAGCGGTCAGCATCACACCTTCTCTCACGCCACCGCTCTCCGTATGCCCACACGCACGTTTGCGAAGCCGGGCCCATTCCCGTGGTCCTGTGAGAAGCAAGTTGACAGGTCTCAGTCTCGGCCTGAGCAGACAGATGTGCATGCAATAAAATCCAGCACCCCTGACAGGCGATGTTAAACACCCCCGTGGCCTTTTATTAAAGACGGGACCAAATGTTCTGCAAAACAATTAGGGTATATGTTGAACAGGATGAGTCTAGCTGGTTGTGGATTGGAGTTCTTTCAACACAGATGCTAACTTTATTTTGCTAGTGTTATATACTGCAATGTATCTTAGATAGCTCTTTAAAAAATGGGGATTTTCATTCCGAGGCAGCAGAGAGCTTCATTTGTCTGCTCTATAGATACAGACATTCATTATCCCCACGAACAGCCTACCTGGCTTTTAAAGACAGCAGTCCAAGGAACAGTTTACAGGTTGATTAGAGTTACAAAGTCAGTGCAAATGCATGGCAATGATCTAGGTTTTCAGGCCCAAAAAGGGACATTTAGACAATTCTGACACCAGCATTTCCCTTTGATCTGTATCTACAATGTATCTCTGCAGAAAAGTTCTGCAGGTACAGTGTATGCTGGGGAAGCTGAATGTAGGTCAATGAGATGCACTCCGCTTTTTTAAATAAAATCTTTCTGCAGAAATTGCATGATTTCCTGTTATGACTGTAGACTTCACATAGAGTATCATACATTTGTTTTTAGAAAACGCTTTTCTACTTGTGCAAAAATCATTCATTTTGCTCAAGGTGCACAAACACACACATATACACACAAGTTTCTATATATAATATACCTCTTTATGAATAATTTCTTTTCATGTATTTTCCATTTCTAATTTGTGGCTGACAGGGCAGACCACAGAATTTCAAGATGCCTATTCTTGAGCAGTAAATGATGTTAGCCAAAAAGGTTAGACGAAGGGCTCAATCCAGAGAAGACTTGCATACCTAAATCCTGTCTAACTCTCAACTTTTGATCTTCAAATCCCTAGCTCGCTGTCACCTAAGCTTAGCAAGACTAAAGCCCGTAAATGCCTAGTTTAAGCCACAAGAGCTATCTGGGTCCCCGTTTTCTGTGATCTGATGTTAATCTGTTAGCTGAGAAGCCAGATGTAGGAGCAGGGCTGCCAGGGCTTCCGGAGAGCACAGCGAGCACCGGCAAAGAGCATAGCAAGTCTCCAACATGCTGACCTGGCTCTGGAAGTGCTTGGCCCTCCTGTTGACTGCCCAGAGACCTCAGCGTAAGGAGAAAGCCCAGGAGGCCATTGTGCTGGCAGTGTGGAGGAGCTGCCTACCCACCTCCATCACGACAGCGTTCCCCCAGAACAACTTTCCTCTCTACACCCGCAGCCCTTTGGCTTTCCCTAAATACACTTACTGCATTATTCCACAACCAGAAAACAGCTGAAGGAAAGTGAGGTGGGTCAGAGTGAGCAAATGGAAGAGCCAGTGTCCCTGCGTTTTCCACAATCAAGTGAATGCTTAGACATTTGCCTGATTCAGAACTTTTAGGAATGCAAGAGTCACAGGAGAGCCTCTGAAAATTATTTATTTTTTTTTTTTCTGACTCAGACTTCATGTTATCAGCTGTGATTGGACAAAGAATTTGGGATTCTAGATGAAGAGGATTTTCAGAACAAAAATGAGCCACAGGAAAATGCACGTGGGAAAATGCAGTCTATGCCAGATCTTCTCCCAGATTTTACAATGTGAGAAATGCAGTAGGTTTGGGACAGATCAGAACAGATGAAAAATAAAATACCTTAGTGAAATTTATATATAACCCTGTGTCATCAACATCCTGATTTCTATTTCAGCCATAAAAGAGGAGAGGGGTGTCCTCATGCAGCTAGAGATATTTCTTCTTTGAGCTGGTAAAAGCGGGTGTTGGGGGACGGTGCCAGTTGGAATTATTTTTATTATGTTCCCTTGTACTTTAAAGAATTGTGTTTCGGAGGTCATGAGCTGGGTGCGTGCTGGTGCTGCCTTAGACCACAGCGCTCCTGGAAAAGTACCTCGCAAGCACAGGCTCAAACTGAAGTTAATGGAGTTTTGGCACTGCTGAAGTTGAAGCCAGGTTTCCAATTCTGGTGTCAAAGAGGCTCTCTTTCTTCCCCCTCCTCCAGTTATGCTGCACGCGCCGGCTGCGTGCTTAGTTTATCCCGTGCCTATCACAAATATAGCAAGGCAGACCTTGTTACCAGAAAGCTCAATTATCGTAATACCCTCTTAGCGGAGCTTAGAGCCAGGCGGCTCAGCGCTGCTCGCTCCGAGCGCGGCAGCACGTGCGCTCAGCCCTGCGAGCCAGCAGGAACGCGTTACACCGCGCTGCGTTCTTCACACTGCCTGCCTCCGAAGTGGCAGATTGATTTTAAGTTGGCCCTTTTCGGGTTTTAAAGCCTTAAATAATGCAGGCTCTGGCGATGACTGATTCTCTTCTCTCTGAGCCCTGTCCTAATGGGGAGCCGCGTTCCCACACCACCTGCTTTTCCTGGAACCCTACTGTCACGTCGCAGATCTGCACCAGATTTTGACTTTTCTGCGCTGAACTGCGCGACGTATCTCACCCCCCATATCGTTCCTCTCCCGTCAACCCTTTCCATTTATATACTGCACTCATCCCAATGTCAGCAGAGCCTCCCAAAATCATCTCTGCCATCTCACAAAAACAGCCTAGCCAGGTTTTCAACGGAGGTGGCGTTAGCGCGAGGTAGGAAGCGTGGCTTTGTGGCACCAGGTACTCGCTTTTTTCCTCCTGCAGCCAGAGAAGAGGCTTAGCCCTCTCATTAGACCTGAGGTAAGTTGGGTTTCATTTACCGCAGGTTAAGAGCAGGCAAATAGGAAGTTAGAGCAGAGCAGCTGACTCTGTTAATCTATACCCTAATTTAACTTGCGGTAACTTGTTTGTGTAGCCATACCCTTGGGTGACTCTGGCCACCGTACTTCATTACTCTATGCCTCTTCCTCTGCCTAATGGGGCTAATGATGCTTCCTTTGTAAGGCACTTGCAGATCTAGGGATAAGAAATGGAAGTTTCAGAATAGGTATTATTAATTATAATTTATTAGCCTGTCTGTGCATTCATCGCCCCACCCATCTTTCAGTGTAGTGCACACTCCTTGTGATTTTATTGCAGCTGCATTCTCTTCTAACAATATGGTTATTGGCCCCACGGTAATTACTTTTTCTACCTCATCCTTTTTTCACTCTAAAACATGCATTTGTTTGCTTTGAATTCTAACACAGTATGTGCTGTTTATATAACTTTGTTGTTAGTATATTTAATTTACTTTAATTACAGTTTACATTGGCATATACGTAGGGATTTTAATTAATAGAGCTATTAATAATATTAATAATAATAATACACTGGTTTTCTCTTAATGTTAAAACACAATCCAAACATTACAACACATGGATGCCTAAGGTTAGATAATTAACCCAAACTCAAGTTCTGGAGCAGTGAAATCCAGGCTGCTTTTTATGAATTCCACCTAGGGATTTAAGGTTTAAACTCTAGGAACCCATGTTTGAAAATCTTGGCTTTGATGTACGAATGTGTTTTTTCAATATCTGTGTGAATGAAAGAGATGTGATGGTTGCCCTTTCTCCATCTCTCTTCCCACCTTTAACATGAAGGGCTAATAGGGACCCCAGCAGGGGGTGAGCAGCCTATTCCCTGAGCAGGACCCTTGGAATCACCCCATAACAGGGAACAGGAATGGGGGGTTTAATACTTTAAGGTCTGATGTAACCTATCTCCCTTCAGGTACTTAAATTAATGGCTTTTTATACTCCCTCGGCTAACAGTCAGTGGAGAGGAACAGGCACCTCTGGGGATAATTCAACCCACCTAAAATCTGAGTCACCCAGTGGAGGCACCCCTCTCCCTCTCCCCTTCAATTAGAGTGGGTGCTGCCGCTCGGTAGTCAGACGTCTCCCTTCAACGCCCACGCTGAAGTGTGGGGGATCTTGGCCCGGATGCCTTTAGTTTCTTATGTCACATCTTGAGTCCTTAGAAAGATGACACCAACGTTTACACAAATAAGAAAAAAAGCAGAAATGCCAGAGGTGGTTAATCTTTGTGCTATTTATCCAGCTACCTATGTATTTGCAATACTTATGAATACTGTCTTGCTTTGATGTGCAGGGATTTACAGATGCAGTTCCATTAACATTAGTGGGAATTGGGTGCATAGATCCAGTACATCAAGATGAGAATATTTGGTAATAAATCTTTTAATATGCATGTAGCATTGACTGGATAATTTGAAACATTTTTAAAATCCAAATAAAAATTGAGTTTTCTACTACAAGAGAAGCTACCCCTAGAGACAGATAAGTGGAATCTATCTCCACATAGTCAGACCCTGTGTGATTTCATATTGTACGTAGAATGATCCTTTTTTATCTTTATTGATTACTAGCAGAGTAATACAATTAAAGGTAGCAAAATGCTTTAAGGTTTTTGTTCTCTGGCAAAGAATCAAGAGTTCAAAGTGGGGCTCCTTTCTCATTATTAGAGAACACCCTAAGAGACAATCATTTCCAGCAATTCTCTCTTTCTCCTCCTCCCCTTTTCATTTCCCACTTGTGATTTTGGGGATACAGAAAATGTGTGTGTTAGCACTAGTTAGTGATGTGCAGACACAAGAATAAAACCTATCCTTTCCTTTTACAACCACAGTTATAAAAGAAGTACGTATCATTATTTCATTAATGATCTGCAGCAGTATTTTCTTGCCTTGTTGGTCACATGTGTTCATGTACACGTGAGCA
This sequence comes from Charadrius vociferus, assembly GCF_000708025.1. Classification (NCBI taxonomy): domain Eukaryota; kingdom Metazoa; phylum Chordata; class Aves; order Charadriiformes; family Charadriidae; genus Charadrius; species Charadrius vociferus. The sequence continues at coordinate 401,192 of NW_009649864.1, read as the reverse complement.
CACACAAACACACACACACACACGTAGACGGTCTCACGCTTGACTTTTCTGATGTAGAACATCCCTCGATGAACACTGCTTATGCCAGGATTGTGAATACAAGGAAATAGAAAAGACATTTAGAAACCATAGGAAAACAATTCTTTTGGTGTTTGAACTGCAGTGTTATTCAGATGTATGTAACTACTGCTGGGTGGGGGAACTGCAGGAAATATGCCAAGGAAGAGAGACAAGGGGAGGCCATCAATGAGACAGAGAGAAAAAAGACAGAAAATGCTTTTGTTTGCAGACTTGGCTGGTTGACTTGACTTGAAAATAATAATAGGTCCCCGTTCTATCTCACCAGCCCCCTCCTCTGATTCATCGGATATAACATAATTGATTCTCACTGGAGATGGATTTGGAATATGCGTCTTGCTTGTTGCTATTGTTTATGTTTACACAGTACATTTACTGCTCGAGGAGTTTTGTTCCTCATTTACTCACTGCCCTGTTGCAAACCCCTGTTGCTTTTCCAGCTGCCACCAGTTCTTTTCTTTTTACCTCATTCTTCACACAGGGAGGTAAAGAAAGGGGGAACCACACTGTCTTGGGGACCATGAAAGGCCTGGGGTCTTGCAGGTTATGACATTCTGCTTGACGCAGGAAACTGCCCTCTTACATTTGCCTGTGGACTCCTTTCAGAGAGTAGGGCTTGTGTTCCTTCCCTGTTGTATTTCTGCCTCCGTGGTGAGCGAAAACTCACAGGCAGTAAGAGGAGAAACTCCCGCACCTGGCACAGGTCTCCCAACGGAAGGTCACAAATTTTATTGACTACTTTTTTCAATGGGGCACCTTTGGACAAAGAGGTGATAACTGCCCAGGGCAAAGCATTTTTTCAAGTCTGAGCACTGGAAGGGCAGGGCTGATCAGGGATTGCCAGACCCCCGGGGTGCTAAGGAAGACTAGACTCATGGGGGACATCTGACAGGCATCAGGAAGCAGCTTTGAGAAGAGCAACAGCCTTCACAGTCACACACAGTCATGAGGTTAGGAAGAGATAGCTATGGGAAAACAAGGAATGGGAAAGAGAGGAAAAAAGTGTATAGAAAGAAGAAAGAGAGGAGTCGTCCATCTGGGGGCTAGGCAAGAAAGATCAACAAAGCCTAATGGCAAGTGGGTGGCTAAGATTATATGTTTTAGCAGAGTTGGCATTATTTTTAAAGTACTCCTGAAGTTTTTATGGCTCCGGGCCCCTATTTCATCTTAATTCATCCTTGGGGATAAAGACTCAGCTGGATGGATCTCAATCACTCCCTTCCCTTTCTCACCCCTTGTCATCATGTTCTCTTCCTTCAGTACATTTTCACCATGGTTAGAAATTCCGACTCTCACTCCCCTTCCCAAGCGACTACCGTGGCGCCCTTTGGAAGGTGTGCGGTGCCCCGACTCCCACGGAGTCGAGTTCCATTGGAACTGCTGGTAGTGCATTCATCAGCCATCTGTCATTGCAGCTGCTTGTTGAAGAAATCAACTTCTTTTTTTTTTTCCCCCTCTTTTTTTTTTTTTTTTTTAATACTTTGGCTAGGAGGGGAAAAAAAAAACAAAAACACTCTCAACCACCAAAAATTAAACAACAACAATAATGGCCCGACTGTTTCCGTGACAATCCAAACACAATCTGCTGCCCACAGTCGCAGCAAAGTGTCATTGAGGGGAAGCGAAATTCTCATGGCCTGGTGGATTTGAGTGTGTCTACGGGCTTTGTTTAGTTCTCCTTTTCTAAAATGGGTGTAAAACCCTTTTCTGATGGGAGGATAACTCCTGTGGAGTTATGACTCAAAAAGACTGAGCTTTGGCACGTCAAACTTTATCAGCCAGTTGTCAATGTAACTTTTAGCTGAGAGTCTCAAAAAAACAGGAATGCTTTTTAAAATCCCACCATGTGTTTTTTATTTCATTGTATTTTCCATGATTGAATGGAAACATTGAGGAGAGGTGATAAAAACTGTGCAAACATAGGGTAATATTTAATGGTGTCAGGAATCTAGGCTACAGGCCTTCCAGCTTTCCAGTCTTCTTGCAATCTGATTCAATCTCTTTTCTGTAACTGTCTTTTGAAAGATAGTGAAGATTCATCTATCTTCACTTTATTTTCATCCTGAGGTCTTTATACATTCAGACACCTTTCTGGGTCCCAGGTCGTGCTGTCAGCCTTGTTCATGACCGTTTCAGTGGTGACACCCAAGGAACCAGTGATTACTCCACCTCCCCAAATAGGAGGCAGGCAGCCCGAGCCCAGGGTTCTTGTACAACATTTGAAACAGAGCTGACAGGTCCTGACAAAGCAGAGCGAGCTTTGCTGTCCACAGTCACACCGTGGCACGGAAATTTTCCTATGCTCTTCTTTTAATTTGCCTTTGGAAAGAAGGAAAGGGAAAGGTTATCTCTCTGTGTCTCCCCTGTAGGCAACCGAGAGAGAAGGAGAATATAATGAGAAGGCTAAGTGACTGGTAAAATTAAAATACACAAACCATTAAAACATTTAAAGGGTAGAAAATAAGAGCGCTTACTACATCTGTTTTAGGTCAGCACCTAAGGAGTTCCTTACAGCCGATATGGGAACTCTTAAGAAACACAAACGTTGTTATACACAATAGCATCTTTATCAAAAGCAAAAAACTCACAGAGGGAGGCCGTGGCACTTAGAGTGTGGGAACATGAGTCTATCGAGTGTGGAGACTGTGAAGGCAGCAGAGGAAAGCCCCGACCTGGCCTCTTGGGCCGGTGGCACAGGCTGGTATGTTTGAGCTCCTGGACAGTGCATCTGGCACTCCTGGCAATAAAACCTGAATTGACAGGTTTATGTCTCCGTCTATACAATACCACTGCACCACTGCAAACCGATATGTAACATCACACATATTTTATACTTCTATGCATACACGTATATAATTGTCCCTGGAGCCACAGAGATACAGAGACCTTTTCTTTCCTTCCCCATTTCTTTTTTTAAATGAAAAAGAACAGTTGTCTTCCAGTCTTTCTGATCAACTCCTTGCAAAGACAGGGAGATAGACAGACTTCAAGTCCAACTCAATAACCATCTTTTTACTTCTTTATCAATTTCTTTTTCAGTTTCTCATACTGAAGTTCTCAGCCTTTTGATTTGGCTCATGTAGTAGAAGAGGGCTCAAAATGAAATGGAAAGTAATCGGGCCTCATTAATCTCAAAAGGCTTCAAACTTTTATGTGAAAAATCTTATTTATCAACCTTATTAAGATAGGTAGGTACTTCCAGATGGGAATTCTTTAATATTTTCTTTCTTTATTAAGTGTCCTGTTCCTCAGAATCACCTGCCAATGAACTAGAGTAAAGCTTAAAAACTTCTCTGAATCTCATGTATGTGAAAAACCATATAGCTTTCTCCAGGAACGAAACTGGGTTTAAACCAGGAACAAATATTTCAAATAGTGACCTTTCTGACTGTTGTTTCGGAATAAACAAATGTGCATGCTTTGGAGGCCTCTGTCATGGAAAACTCCGAAAGCTCCATTCAGGTCCGCTAAAAGTCATTTCTCCTAGCTGTGAAGAAGGTTTTATATCATGGCATCTCTGGAAAGCCAAACCAGTCTCCCTGCCTGTGCTTGTGGAGATCCTGCTGAGAAACAGAAGGGATACATTTGCCTAACATAAGCAAAGTACTTAAGTAGAAGTTTTATCTTATCCACAGGTAAGATCTTCTTGACTCAAAACCTTTGCTGACTCGCACATGTGCCCCTTTTCCCTGTAAATCATTTTTAATTGCCCATGGAAGCCAAGTACTTTGTTTTCAAACTTTGAAATGATGAATTTTTCCTTTGAATTTATTTTTTAATTTTATATTTGAGTTTTATTTTTGTCAAATTTTATTTTAAAGTTTGTCTAAATAGGTAGTGAAACCTATTGCTCAGCCTCCAACCCTTTTGCACAAGGACAGTCCGTATACTAGGCCTAGTTTCAGCCAATGTTTATCTTTCTGAACTGATGTGTAGGTACATCTTAGATCACTGTTCATTTAATCCCGTCCTATTCTTTGGCAGCTGTTATTGCGAGCCCTAAAGGTTTACACTATTTGCAATTTCTTCTGTACAGAACTTATCACCATCTTTATGTCTCAGGGTCTGTATTCTTATATTGATAAGCGGAATAGAAGATGGTGTGCAGTTCACACGCGGTTGTTGCTGTTGTTGGAAATGGTTGCTTTGTACAGGACTTGATGTCAGACGTGGATATGATATTCTGCTTGCACGAGCTTTTGCAAGTGTTTGCTAGGGAAGAGAAGCTCGGGACTGAGCTACCCCAGAGAGCGCTACCCCAAAATCAAAACAAACAAAAAACCCAGTTCAAACCGGAAATGACCCTCTCCTTCCTCATGAAGTGGGTAAGTGTCCAAGTGGTTATAATTCCAGGTACCAGATGTGAATGATTTTCAAAGGAAAATGAAAATTTTTTTAGTACTTTTCATACCTTCCTCTTTGGGGATAAGAGTCTGCTCACACTCAAGGGAAACTTTACATCCTAGAAGACGTAATCCAAAGAGCTTCCTGTCTAGAGAGGGGTTTCGAACTGCAAGGATCACAGTCAAGGACCTGAAAATTTATGTTAGCAGGAAAGGGAATGCAATATAAAAGCAGTCCAACCTCACAAAGAAATGAACCCTAATGGAAGTAAAGATATGCAGGATTTCACCCAGCATGCTTGTCCGTCTCCTCCCGTGATCAACCTTCGTTTCCATATTGCTAATATTCCTCAGTGTGTCAGTCAAAGTCAGTTGGGAACCAAACATGTGAGTCAGCCAAAGCCATTAGTGCAGATTATCAGCCTTTTGTCAAAGAAATGAGCAAAGTCACTACATGCTGATGAAGAGCTTTATAACTCCAGCCTAAAAGCCACACGAAGGAAAATATGTTTAATTCCTGAAACAGGTCCAGCTTTCAGAAGAGTTAAAGTAGAGAAGAATCTCAGCCCAAGCTGTGAATATTACTCATGCTATTATTTGAGCAATCTAAACAAATAAGACCAATGATTCTGTGTCTGCAGCTTCCCAGCTACGCTGCTATTAAATTAAAGGACCAGTTCCATAGTCTTGCACAGCAATAGTCTGGTCTGGTACTTACACCATAATTTGTCTTGCAAAATGAAGTATTTGAGTCTGCACTTAATGCACAGGTATAACATCAATGAATGCTGGGGAAGCAAAGTCTCTGGGTTTTTATTTTTACATTAAAGAATCATATGCAAAAATAATGACTTGGCCTTTTGGTCTCCCACAATTTTTAAACAAGTCTATTCTGTTGATTTAACATAGCTTCAGTTTCTGGAGTACTACTCAGCGCGTATCTATAATCAGGAATAGCTTACAAAGGTAGTGCTTAACAATGTTAAACAAGGCACGCTGTGGCAGCCTTAGAACCACCCTTGCAACTAGGAATCTGCTAGTGAGAGTGGAAACTGTGTTACGTAGAGGCTTCTCATCAAGTCAATCCACTTAGCAGGGAGGATCAAGATGGACTGGTGCTATGAGGGATGTAGCCTTACAGCACTCAGAATGATGGCACTGGCGGTACCCCATGTGTTGCTAACTGCCTTATCTGTTTAGGATAACCTCTTCTTTAACCCCTTCTCTATTACCAGCTTGGTGCTAATCGAGGTTAGTGCTGGTCTAAAACCACCTAAATGACTATGTTTTGTTTGACTTAACATGAATGAGCTATACTGGTTTGGCCTGAGAGACTGTTGTGCTATTTATTGGCACTAGGGTTTCATGCCACCATAAAGTTCCATTCAGAGTGCACTCAAAATGCAAATTTTCAATTACAGTTCTTACATTCATGCCAATATAAGCTGGTAAAATTTTCAATTTTTTTTCTACTGCACCAATATAAAAACTTTATAGCACTGAAATTAGGAGCTAAAGACCTTTTCCAAAAGTGTTCACAATTACTTTATCCATACTTTTAATATTCATAAAAGTGGCAAGAACAAAGTGAAGCAAATTTGCATTTCATATCGCACTAAAGCTACTCCACATATACACGATAACACATCCCGAGAACAATGAGATATCCTGTCACATGTATGCATTTTCTAAAACTGCACAAAAGGAGGATTTCAGGGACGCATAAATTAACTTCCTACCTTTAAATTATTAACCCAGGCTGTTCCCTGAATATGAACCGAAATCAAAGGACAGCTTTCCCCCACTCTTTTGCTCCCCACAAAAAAGAGCACACCTATTGTCAGTCTTTCCTCACTTAAAGTTGATGAGTTAAGAAATTGAGTCACTTGCATACTGAAAAATGGGTTTAAGAGGTTTTTTTTTACAAATCTTCCATGTGTCCATTTTTGGAGTGGGAAGGTGCATATTGTGGCTATTGGTAATAAGTCACTTCAACTACCCCAATGTATTTCTTTTTGGAAGCAAATGAATGAGCTCTCCATGCTTTGATATGTGGGGAGAAGCAAAGTTTAAATCAAGATTCAATGAGAGAGATCAAGTTTCAAGTGACGAATAAAGCCTTTATCCAGGATCTTGTCAGTGATCAGAACGTCCCAGAAACACTTTGTTGTAGGCTTTGCAGAAACAGAAGGACCTGTACACACATTTCCCTGAACTGGCATTATTAAACCTGGCCTTCACCGGAGCTGAAGTAGCCAGTTGTGATGGACCGTTACATCTGTTACATCTATTGAAATCTGCCTTCCAAATGTCAGAAATGGGCAAAATAATCTGCTAAAGCATTTTTGCTGACACTGTTTTTTGCAAAACCTGCAGTCTGATTGCAGACCTTTTCCGAAGGAGACAAAAAAGGTCAAATTTGTAGATAAATGGTTAGGAAGTATTAACTCCCTTCTAGTAACAGGTGATGTTAAAAATACAATCTTAATTAATTCCTTTAGGGACACATTTAAAAATTAGAACCATATATAAAAAACTTTCTGCGGGAAAACAGATTGATTAAAGTAGGAAGTAAAGAGGAAACATTCCCGGTAGCAGCCACGCTGGACAGTCGGTGTGGATGAATGTATTTTACTTGGCCAGATAGTAACTTCACAGCTACTTTCCTTCTTATTTTTTTAAGCTTTGTTTGCAGATTGCCCTGAAGCGATCTACTATTACTTTTTCAGTTGAAAATTTAGGGCTATGAACATGTTAGTAGTACTGTTTCCACATAATCTTGTAAAAAATCTAACAAACCAATAGCTATCATAAAGTACAGATGTGTGTTTTCCATAATTACACAGAAATAGTGATTTAATAGCCCTAACTTCCCTCTTTAACAACTTGAAACCATCACACTTAACATGATCTAGTAACAGACTGTATAACAATGCAAAAATTACTATTTTCCCCACCTAATTCAGACAAAAATCAGCAGTAAACACATTCCAGACATTATTCAGGGTTTCACACTTATCATCATACAAAAAAGTAATTGCCTTTTATTGACCTGAACTGACATGCATTTAAATCAAGGGAATTCTGCCAGTGATATGGGACCAGGTCTTAAATCCCTTATGTTAAATTTGCACTCCAATCACCAGTTCTTTAGTCTATATTTGAACTGATTTCTAAGCAAATATTTTTTTGCTGTGTTCGACACTGCTTAGCTAACTCACTGTTTCATTAGTTTTTGCACACAGCATAGGCTCCCACTCAGAATTAGAAGTGCTGAAATATCAGAAGAAAAATTCTTTCTCCTGGGTTTGGCAGTCTGCTCATATGGAATTGTTACAAAAAATCTTGTGATGTCAACCTCTCTCATTCCCATTTTGTAGATCCAAAGATCTGGATAATGCATGTAAGGACCCAAACTTCTGGATGTGATGTGAAATAAAATGAATCCTCATAAATTCAATTATAATTATCCACAAGACTGGGTTAATTTGGAGCAGCATAACTAAATGAACAATGAAAAAAAATATTTAGTAAAATATTTCCTTTTGTAGCATAACTGTAAGGTATCAACATGTGAACTGTGCAGTTTGGGTGTGCTGATTTCCCAAAGATATTTTCATGTTAGCCTGAGACTCCACACATACCAAATGCAAAACCACATCTGTTTTCTCAGTTTAAATTGCTGCATGATGCTCACTCAGCCTCTGTACTCTGGCATGTGCCAAACCCATGGCTGAATAAAGAGAACGCTTGCCAAATATATCCACTTTCTAAAACTATGCGAATGGAGGACTTTGGGGATGCATAACTCAACCTCCTCTCTCAAAGTTTCATTAACAATATCCTTCTTTGTCACTGGAGCAATGTAAACAATTGCAGTTAAAAAAGAGGTAAATCCCTACCTACGTCATGATACTTTTTCACAGAATTTGGGTAAATTAGATGTAGTCATAAAAAAGGGGGCCTTTCTGAATTGCTTTGCATGTCTATATTACAACGGAACGTGATATGGTGAGCGTGGCTCAGCCAAAACAGACCTGGGCCACCCTGAGCTGGGCTGAGGAAGGGCTGTGCTGTGGTTAAGAAACTGAACTAGGATTAAAGATCTCAGTTCAAGCGTCCAACCCTTCCACAGACTTTCTGTGTGATCTTGGGCTGCTCAGTATCAATAGCCTTCAGATCCTGAGCTATAAAAAATCATTATACTTCTTTTCTCCCATCCTTTGGCTGTCTGATGGATGTCAACTGTCTTTTGCTTTGCACAGAACCAAGTATAACATCATCCTGAGCTCACCCGATACTTCTAGCATTTCACTGTCAATAAATAGAGCTATCTATTGTAATTGGTGATTATGTTTTACCAGAAGACTCCTCATACAGAGCCAATACAGGATTTCTCAAAATGTTTGTGTAGCCCCTGAAGTCAGTACAAGTCACCCATGCACAAGGTCATTGGGAATTCACAGGCATTAATTCCAGTAAATAAACATAGAAAATGTAGAAAAGACATGAGCTGAAAGTTTTCAGTGTCTTTCTCTGCCTGTCAGAACATTGACCTACAAGAGCTGCTTCCCCCTTCCCAGCTCACAGATCCCTTCTACTTACCATGAGATCTTCTGAGCAAAGGCTGTGCTCTCTCTCCATGTTCCTGGTCAAGCTCTACAGCACCCGTACATTTAATTTTTTGCTGTTATGCCGCAATGACTAGACTACCATTGAGAAGTAGATTAAAATGTCCTTAAATTTAAATCAATTGATTTGCATGAGGATTCTCACGCAACGTAGTAAGGATAACTGGGTTATCAAACCTGGTCCATGTAGTTATCAGCATACCGATAACTATGCCGTATACATTTAGCACACAGCAGTCCATAATCCCCTACAACACCAGGCACATCAGGCTGCCTGATGTTTTATGACAGGCTCAGGATCTTTAATAGAAAAGCTGCAGTGTGTCAAGGGAAGCACTCAGGAGTGGTTAGGGAGATCACGCAAATAGTAGCTCGTAAAAATATTTCCTAACCCCAAAGTGGGTAATGGCTTAATCTAAGCATCTGTGTTGTTCCTAAGTTTGGTAGCCACCCTTTATCATCTACACCTCAATTTGAAAATTGATCTGTTCCAGACTCAACTATGCCACTGATCGTATGGGAGAGGCAGCTAGATAGCTACTGCAGGTCTTTGAAAAGAGGAATGCAAAACTCCCCCTTTAGCTCTGGGTATGATACACCAAGTAAGGGAAACAAACATCAGTGGGAACAGAAGATGAAGATTAAAATTCTATGGACATATCACTGTGGGGACATGGTACCTAGTGGCATTTAATTTTTTTTTTTACTTTTTACACATAACATCAGTATTTCCTCTTTTATTGCCATCTGAATGGAAAAGATCTGAGATTTTATAAGCATTTATTGGTCTTACTATAAAGAACAACTCTTTCGGAAAAATCTGAAGAAGGAAGAGAAAGTGGACCACCTAGAACTCAGACTGTCCATGTGCTTTCCAGAAAGAAATCAATCTCCTTCCCCCAACCAAGTGCAAAGTAATTCCCCTGAGCTGCTAAGCACTCCTATTCTCCTGAAGCAGAGAGAGCTCAGCATCATTCATAGCTTCTCAAGAGATGCTCAACGTGTTGTAGGATGGATCCAGCAAGAAGTGATCTGGAGGAGCAGGTTCACAGAAACAGACCTACTCTATTGCCCTGAGGCAAGCATTTCTCCGGTAGTTCATTTGTACAGAATTCAAAATTCAGTTGGGATGGTGAGCAAACACAATCCTTTCTGGAGAAGAACAAGGTAATTACAAGCAAGGAACTGTGTTCATGCAACACTGTAATTGCAGCGAATGCTCCAAATGGTCAGAGCTGCAAATGTGAAGGATCTAAGAATAACGGAACATGACCACGATGTGCTCAATAGTATTTCTCACTCCTACTTTCCCCATCCATAAAAAGCTAGCCTAAGAAAAATAATGATCATTGTAGAGACAATTTTGCCCCAGAACACATGAGACAGTCACAGCAGAGTCAGCATCACTGCAGGAGCTCCTGAGCTGATATTGCCGGTCATGTTTCTGTGTGAGACCTGACATACAGGAGGTAGCAGGGAGCTGGGTTTTTTGGTTTTTTTAACCATTCATTTTGAATGAGGCTAAGTTTACACCCAGCCTCCTGTTCTCAAATCCAGCACATGCTCGTATCGGACAAATCTTTACTAACTGCAGATAATTAAGCAGCGGAATGAATGTTTCTGCATGTACGCTCAAATGCACAAAGCCCCTGTGTATGTGATGCATGTGTGCGTGTGCATATGTGCAAGCACTCCTCTGCATATGTATTTTGATTTTTTTTCCCTCGGAGGGCCGTAGTGGGTACATAATAACGCCTTCCTCACCCGACCCCCCCATGTTCACCGACACATGCACACCCAATCACATCCAAGGGACCTTGCAGGAGTCAAGGCCGGGGCTTTAATGCTTTGCTACCATTTTTGACAAGACAGCCTCCTTCTCTGAAAAGGATGAGCTGGAGCCATCTTTCAGGAGTTTTCTTTCCCTGACAGAAATCAGCAGGGTTAGAATAAACTGCATAAGTTATCAGCTCCTCAGGAAAGAACATGAAAAAAGCCCTTCTATCACTTAATGAAAAATAGCTTCTTTTTTGGACAGAACTTCATAGGCTTGCAATCAAGCCGTGGCTCCCCCCTCCCTTCCTTCCTTGACGTGCCATAGAGGCAAATCAAGTCGGCATCTATTAATAATATTTTCCCCTGCTCCTTTCATTTCTCTGCATGTCCTACCACTGTCAGGCCCCGTGATGGAGCAGCGCCTTTATCTCGTCCGAGTCTGGTCTGTCAGGGTGATAAACAATTCTAACAAGAATCAGAATAAAGATCTTCCCAGTAGACTCGGCGGAGAGATAGAGGCTTTTCTCATTTTCTCGACGGAAAAAAAAAAAAAAATTTAATCTAGCAGCTCCGGCTTTTTTCAAGCGTCACATTCAAAGAGATGCAAATTTGTCAGAGCTGAGACCCCGGCTGACTCTCAGCACTGCGTGAATGTCAAAGGGGGGACTCGAAGCCTTTGACATCCCTGCCTTTTTTGGGGGCTATCTGCTGAAATAAAAAAAAAAAAAAAAAAAGGAGAGGAAAAAAAAGCAAATGCTTTGTAGTGTGTGTTTCAACAATTTTCATAAGTTTTCTTCTGAAATAAAATAGTGCCGTTGGGAAGGTAAAGTGAGAGAGAGAGGGAGAGGCAGAGAGAGGGAGTGAGAAAGAGAAAGAAAGGGGCAGAAGGGAACATAAACTTGTCCATTTGGATTTAAACATGCCATGTTAACAGTAAGATTTTTATTATTTGGAAAGAGTTAATTTAAGATTGTGGGTATATGTTGTACCTCACACACACACACACACAACCACACACACACACAAAAAAAGCAATCAATTTGCATAACCCTGAGATGGGTGCGATGACGATAACATTACATGTGCATGTGTCTGTCCTCATTTGTTTACATGTGTGATTTTAAACGTGAGCAACCATATATGCATTCAGATTTACAGCTATTTAAGAAGTACACATGGTGTATGTATCTGCACCTATCACAAATCTGTGTATTATTAGGTGTTCTTTTGCTATATGCTGACCATGTACTCTCCGCTGAATGAATCAGAAATTAAGCTAGTACTCTGAAGATCATGCCATCTGAAGGACAAATACAGAAAATATATAACATGGTTAAGAGCTCAAGCACGAAGATGATCTGGGGGGATTTTTGTTGCTGTTGTTGTTGTTTAATTGGATTACATATTTATTATTTTATTAATTATTTACTTAGGGGTTTTTGTTATTATTTTTGACCTGTACTGTAGGGATTATAGAAGAAATTAATCTTTAAAAGAGTCTTGGATAAGGAAAGACAGCTGTATAACTGCCATAGGGTGGATGAAATGTGTTCTAAATGTGTGTGTCCCTTTCGAATATAATCTTGTAGGAAAAAGGAGGATTTCTGAAACGTTGAAGTCCTGGAGTCACGTGAATTTTCAGCCATCTCTGGTTTCATTAAACTAAACGAATATGCCTCCTGCTGTAAGTGTGAAAATGTGACCACAGTAAATCCTGAGGATTGAGAATTTAGCAGATCCCCTCAAAATAAAGTGTAATAAATAGCTATTTCCAAGCCACACTTCTATCCTGTGTATATATATCTGCAATGGTATTAGTATAGCGCCACAGTCTGACCATTTCTGCCCAGAGCTCCATGACAGGACAGAGGCAAAGGTGGCATTTTCCAGTCATATCTCTGTATTTCCTCCAAACTTGGGCTATCAGAGACATTTCTTCACCCCCTTAGTATGACTTATGAACACTCACAGCTATTCCCAGCAGTCTTTTGAGGCAACTGCCTTCCTCTGGAAAGCATTCTGGGACGTACTGGTTTTAAGCAGCATATAAGGGCTGGAAACTACGGTGTCAATCCAGATCAAAAGAGCCTAGTTTAATCCGCTCACTGTTTAATAGTACTTGTGATGTGTGGACAAAACATTGGCAACGGGTTATGGGAATGTCCTGCTTTTCTTTGCCCTTGTCTTCGGGCTCATTCTGAATTCAGTTAACACCTCCTCAGTCATACCTATTTGGGCACATTGCGCTCTCTCCTCAAGACCGTTGCTGAAAACTCTGATCATTAATTACTAGACTCTTACTTACAATCAATGCAAGTGCTAATACTCTCCAGTCTCCACTCAGCCTGAATTGGTTAAATAATAAACTGGCTTTTACTGCTGTAATGATCCATTTGTAAGGGAGTTGTCCTAGAAACTCCAATACATCGCATAAGGCTCTATTCAAATGAGGTATTGAAGTGCTTTTCTCAGAGGCTCCCAGATCGCTCACTTTTTTCTTTCTCTAAAAAAAAAGGCATCCAAGTCATTATCCTAGCTGGGAAGTGGACTTGCCGGGAGTTGGGGGCCTAATTCAGAACAAAATATCCAGGCTGTTCTGAGTCTGCTAGGCTGCATTTAGCCACCATCCCGCAATAG
>NW_009649864.1:298943-387656 GCF_000708025.1 Charadrius vociferus | reverse complement strand
TGCTGAGCTTTTCTTCCTTCAGCAAATATGCACTCGGCAGATCCCGCTGCTGTTCGTGTGCTACAATCCTGGAGGTGACCGCAGTCTCCAACAAGAAGTAAAATGCCACATTTAGGTGAGGTGTCTGAAGGTGGGGAACGACCTGAAGGAACAGGTGGGTGCAATGTGCAGAGCAGCAGAGGGAGCATGGGTGGGAGCTGGCCTGAGACCGCCGAGACCAACTGGACTCGAGAGGGGAAGACACAACTACCAAAAGTAATGGGTGTTGCAAGGGGCAAGATAATTTGGGTGGATAAAGGAAGCTTATACAAAAGCTTTAAAAGACATTTAGTTGCTGGAAAGGGGTTACTTCCTCCTCTAAAGAGAGAATACTTCTGTGTCTTCAACTGAAATGCCACAATGTCAACTGAAGCAAGCAGACCTGAATGAGACCCTGACATGACAGTAAGATTCTGAGGTTAAGATGCTCAGGGTCAGTTTGCAGTAACTGGACACACATTCAAGTCCTTTAAAAAGTGCTCTGTACACTTCACCGTTCCCATCAACATCAACAGGAGTTTTGTTGGGTTCCTGGATTTTTTTCCTTTTTTTTCCTCCAGAAAGTTAGACTTCTTCAGATGCTTAGATACATTTAATAACTGGATTGTTTAGTACTGGCAGTCTCCAATGCTGTTATTCCTCTGCTAAGTATATCATCAATCTGCTCTCTTGAGTTATTTCAAGAGACACATGTTGGGCTAAATCGGAACCCAAGTGACTGAGTTAAAACTGCAGGATGCATCGCTAAGTCCTAACTACAGATCACATTTCATTCTAATGTAATGTGATCTGCCAGAAAATTATAAGAACCCAGCAAGGAAATAAAAATAAAAAGAAAGGAAAAACTGGCTATATGTGATTTTTCATAACTTATGCTGTGCACAGAGCTTGCAAAGAATTTTTGTGTAGAGAAAAAAAAACCCTTCACACACAACATCTCCTACCAGCTCTGGGTATGATCTCTGCTATGTACACATTTCACATATACCGAAGAAACAAAGACAGAGTAAAGTAAAGCATTGAGGGATTCTTCTCCTGGCTCACAAAAAATGTTTATTCTGCTTTAGAAATTCAAAAAATAATGAGTCTCCTGTAGTAGCAAATGTAGATACAAGGGAGGGGTATTAAGTTTTGTTGTAAAATCTGGTATGTTTCAAGCAGTAGCCTTCTTTAATAATGCAAGGACAAAAGCAGTGTGCTTGGGATTTCTTCAATGAACATTAAAACAATGTTTGCATTCAATGTCTGTGAAAAGTTTTTTTCCTGAGATGGTTATAAATTCGGGAGTTGCCATAAATACTTAGCAAATAAATAGATCCCATATTATAAGCTTTTATAAACCTTAAAACCAGTTGCCTCTACATACACCCTTTTATTCGTCATTAACTGAAACAATTCCACACCTAAACCAGTGCCAAATCCTACCCTCACCCTCCCTGCGGAAAAGTCCACAGGAGTCAGTGGTGTCATTGTTGACTTAATGGAGGATAAGTCAGCCTGAACCACAGCAGCGGCTCATTAGATAATTCATACTTTAGTAGATTTTGTTCAATGGGCAATCAGTTTATTATTTTTATGGGTTTGCTATAATCATTATTCTGCCTGCTGTCCTCTATAGTACGGTTTCAGCTACGCAGCCGGGCCCGCTCCTGCAAACCTGCAGCCCTTCTGCATGCAAAGGGCACAGGAGGGTTTGTAGGATTTAGCCCCTGGTTTATAAATGGCGTAAATTATTTTAGGAGTCATGTCAGGTATAGTTTATTCCAAGGTTTGCTTGCAAATTTTAATCAGAAAACACAGAAGGGGTACGCGGTTTAGATTGAAATATTCTTGCACCTTGTGCTCTGCCCGGCTTGACTTACTGTGGGCTGATATAACCGGCAGAAGTTACAGCATGCATGATAAAGGAAGGCTGGACACAAACTAGAGAAAACACATAAAGAAACATTTATTTAAAAAAAGTAAATCAACCATAAAGATCCTCCCAGTAGACCTGGGAGATGGAAGCCTTTCTCATTTTCTCCATGGCAAAATTTAATCTAGCGGCTTGGCTTTTCAAGCGTCATATTCAAAGAGATGCAAATTTGTCAGAGCTGAGACCCCAGCTGACTTTTAGCACTTTGTGAATGTCAAAGGGGCTTAAAGGTTGAAGTGTCTTTACCTCCCTCCATCCTTAGTAATTCAAAACCAGACTGAAAATACAAAGCACCCACCTCTACCTGTTTGTTCAGGCCTCTCTATTTCATGCGTACCTGCCGGCTATAAAAGTGTTTGTTTCAGGTGTTGTTATCTGTTTTAACTAAAAGCACGTATAGAAATGAGCATGCAATTGAAAAATGTTCCACTGGAGAATCCGGCAGCAGAAGAAAAACCTTCCCCTTCGGAGAGCTACCCTGTCCCCCACTGCACATATACACATTTTAGAGGTTCTTACAACACAGCCTATTCCCAATTGACTGATTTCAGAACTGCTATTAACTGAGTAGTAATCTCACCCAGTGACATGGTTCACTTCATACGGTCTCAGGAGGTAATATATCTAATAAAAATAAAAGTAATAAAAATAAAAGCAGCCCTAATGAATACTCCATACCATGTAAGGTATATACTATATCACATTGCAGGGGCCACCTGAAAGCAATGCCAATGGCTTTTTTTTCACCTGCCTCTTGTATGATGTAAATATCAATCTAGTAATGGAGTCCCCATTGATGAAGGATAAGGGGAAAAGAAAAAAAAAAAAAAAAGAAAAATGGCATTGAACAGATTGAGGGAGACTAATCTTGTTTGCCTAAAAATGGCAACAAAAAATTTATATGTAAGCAAAAGCAAGAGGATTTAAGCTCAGTTCCATGGGTAAGATGTTTATTAAATTAAATTACGTTAACATATACACGAGCAGTGTGAAGGGAAGCCCCCAACAGCCTTTACTGAATGACAGATTCAGTGAGTGAACCGGAGCTCTAAGGCTGGACCTAGAGTAACAGTTTCAGAGAAGTGTTTCTTCTCATTTAACAATTTATCAGTCCTCTTGATGATGAATTTACTGGAAAAGGATGACTGTCTCTTTAAAAAAGTAGTTTGGGCAGTGCTTTTTGGTTTTAAAGTCTGGAGACAGTGGCATTAGATTGATTAGGTGTGTACATGTTGGCTGAGAAAGCTGTAGAAAGGGGAATGGAAGTGTTTGACAAGATGAAAGACTATTCAACATGTTAGACAGCTGGTTGAGTGAAAAGATCTATAACAGCACAGTAAAATATACTCAACAGTAAATGATACCTTCACTGCAAAAGCTACTACAAGTTAGGTCACACAATTTTAGCCTAGGATGACAGGTTCAACTAAACAAAGTTTTAAAACACACAATTAATGTGCATGTGCCTGGTAACAGACAGATAGCACTTGAGAAATTGAGACAGACAGGGGTTCCCTTTTCCAAATTTAATAGTGAATATGCAAAGTTCCTGAGCCAGATTCTGATCGCCGCTGCTTATTCAGAGCAACTGTGCTCATCTCGGAGGAGCTGGTCCTAATTTACACCACGGTAAGAGAGATGAGGATCCGTGCCCGTCCTCAGTCCATTACCTTGCAATAGAAAATAAACACTTTTGAGAAATAATGTTGTGAGGGGAATTGTGAGCCTTCTTTCTGATATCCTGTAGTGACTGACGAGCGCAGTAAATAGTTATGTGTAACTGTGTGCGTCATGTTTTCTGATTTGCACATGAAGGCTTTGTAATCACCATGTGATTTTCATAATTAACGAAGCACAAAACACACCAGGATGACAGGGATAGTGAACTGTCATGCATGCTACAGATAGACAGCAGATAAACAAGAATGGATAAAGAGCATTCAAATTTTTAAGGAAAAAAAAAAAAGGGAATTTGATGACAGGCTAGCAGGGATTATGGTAGTAGACTATAAAGAAGCCTAAAACCAAAGGATGCTTTTTCTGTAGACAATAATAGGACAATTGGACCTGGACACAGTTGGCTAATCTCATTTGATTATTCATGATGCAGTGATCACTCCGGTTAGCAGAGGTTGCACCAAAAAGCCTTTTAGTCAGAGGTAAATATAGCACATGAAACTAAAAACATTATCAGAAGAACACATATTACTTTATTTTTCCTACTAAGTTAAGGTAATAAGATATGTGGAAGGTAACATTGAAGTAATATATTTTTCCCAGACTCTTTAAGTTTCTTTAGACCATTACAGAAAAGTGTATTAATCTATACCCACACTTCCACGTCCCTTTGTGTTGCCAGAAAAGCGCAAAGAGGCCATGGTTCAAATGCTAATTAGGCCTGAGGTGATTAGGACGTTCAAAATAAGAAAAGAATGTTTTATTTTTTAAAACTTATGTTCTTTTATATCGTTGCTTATTGAGTGACGATGTAGTGCTTCAAATTCCTTTTCACATTTTATTTAGAAGGGTTTAAAACAAACAATAATTTTTTGTGAAACCAATATCCTGTATGAGCTCTTTTCATCACTAGTTTTCAGGGACAGCAAGGCGAGCATTTGTTAACTTGATTCTACTGAATATTTGACCAAAGCCCAGTATTTTCAATACTAATGTTAACACATATTTCCTTAATTATAAAGCCCTAAAGGTACGTCAAACTAAGTAAACCATTAGATTGTCAGAACATTAATAATCTATTAATGTACATATAACTGCTGATGTAGTCCAATGGGCCAGGGGGTTGGTTTCAGGATTCGCAGTCAACACAGAGGGGTATCCATTGCTAGCTCCACCAGGAACACACAGAGTGACCTTGCAAATGCAGCCTAGCAGTTATCTGCCTCAGTTTGCCCACTTGTAAAAGTCTAGCGATGCTTTGAGGTCTTCAGATGAAAGGCGCTATTAAATGCACAAAGTATTTATTAATTAATATTATGCTGAGAAAAAGACATTTTTGCTTCTAAAATGTAAATAATGCATTAACACCCCCCCCGTAATATCAGAAGTGTTTCTTCATAAGCAGATATTTATAAATTAGATGGTGTACTGAGAAATTATTTAAGTAATCCAAATGACTAAAGACAAGATACGACTTCTGTAAGAGTGCCCCAAACATGCAAAACACTTCACCAACTCAGCTGTATCCACAATGCTTTGTTTTCTTTTTCTGGGATGGGAGGATGGAGGTTGCCAGTATCTCTCTATAGGAATGTTAATGATTCTGAACAGAGTTTTTTCTGGGGATTTAGAAGGAAAATTTCAGGTTTAACATTCTAATATATTTATTAATGTAATCAACTTCTCCCCCAAGTCATTATTCTCAGGAAATTCCTTTTACATATACAGTTATTGTCTTAATTGCTCTGAAGCTTTGCCTTGGCTGGAACTCTAAGATGTCTCAAGTCACTCTTGACTCTGACAGTTCAGCAATTTTTTATACAGATACTGTATAGCTGAAATGGAAGGTACAGTGCAAAACACAGGAACTTCAAAGACAGAAACTGTTGATTTTAGAAAGGACACCTTATATTTCTAATACAAACCATTCCAGGCTATAAACATTCAAAAAAAAAAAGAAGTGGTGAACTTGACCTTTCAGCTAATTAATACAATAATAAGGTTAGCTCTGTGATGTGCGCCAAGTACCAAGTGACTTATGGATCACAAACTACATAAGATTTGTTTCAAAGGTAAGTCTACATCCTCCAGTGGAAGTGCAGCAAGTTATCCATGTTAGATGTCTGGAACCAGAAAAGCTAAATGAAGACACTGACTGTTTAGCTTTTTGGGCCTTAGAAGAAAGGATCAACACCTGTGTCTTGCTTTTTTAAGACAAATGGATTAACAACCACAGCAGCTTTAAAATCAAAGTTTCAGGTGCCATAGACAGCAAGCTACAAGCAGCATGTTGTTTTGGTTGGGGTATAGCAAGACTGAACTCTGATCTCCCTTCTCGAAAGGATGGCTGCATTTTATCTCAGAAAATGACACCTGCTCTTCCACTACGCCTAAACTATCCTCTGACTGTAAGGATGCCGCCCTGCCATTAATCCAAGCTGAAGAGAAACAGAGGGCTCTTCTAGGCCTTTCTTCTCCTGTATTGGTATTTTCTCCCATTGATGTAGGAGAATGAGCTAAGCGGTGGACAACTCTGCCCCTCAAAATGTAGTGTTGGTGTCTAATGGCTGAAATATACCATCTTGACTCAGTACCCTCTTTTGGTTGTGTTCAAGAAAAGGAACGTAATGGTTTCCACGCTTTAGGCAGTGTGAGAATCCTGCATTACCTTTGCTAAGGGTAGCAGCAGGACAGCATACTCTGGGCTTGGAGGGTTCAAGGTGCAGCTGAACCATGAATTTGTTTCCATGTGGCCCTAGGCCGTATGGTGAAGGACATGGTTTGCGGACCCAGGCTGAGCCAGATAGACAGTTTCTCTTGAAGAAGTGCTGCACTCAGGTGCGTATGTGCTTTCGTAAGCCAGTGTTAGTCACCTCAGCCAATGAGCAGAGCACTAAGGAACACTACCGGCAACATTTGACTAGTAAAAATAAAAATCAACACCAACAGAAAAATGGTTAAAAAAAGACTTTAGATTTAACTAGCTTATATATAGAAGGTATATAGATATTATACACATAGTTTTGAGAGAGAAACACAAGGGTTTTTAGCATTTATTGGTTGTTCAAATTAAAATAAACATTTGTGGTTTTTTTTACTAAATAGTGCAGTTAATTATATTTTATGAGATTCTATTTTATGAGGCGAAGTATCAGACTTCAACTTTGACTTTGTTAACCTTATTGTACACTTCAATTAAAGTCTACCAATATATCACTTCATGGGGGTAAAATCATCCATCACAAAGTACCTTGGTTACAGATCACTAATTAATTGGTAACTGGGACAGAGTTTAATTGTTGTTAAAGACCCAGAATTTCTCACATTGCTGTTGCAGAACTACATAGTCAATTAAGCAGCAAGAACCTGCTTATTTTACTTGGTTTATTATACTAATGCCGTGGGATGTTTGTATGAAATACATAAATTCTCTTGTACCGTAGTTAATTAAATCCAAGACCATGGTCTGTAAAAGTCACCTGTCTGACATCTGGAGAACAAGTGGGAATCAATGCCAAAGACCAAACCAAACCAGCAACTGCTTAAACTAACAAAGTAATTTATGTCCTTCAAAGATCAGAAACAGAGAGAACGCAATAATTTTTAGTTCCTCTAAGTTTTATTATGACTTTATGATACTGCTCTTGCTGGCTGAGAAGAGGTTGGTGTCAGGGGACTGGTGCTGCTTCCAAGTGTAACTGCCTCAACCAAGTCAGACAAGAATGACAAAAAATACTTTTTTTTGTCATTCTTTGCGCAAATGAAAGAAACTTGTCATTCCAACTTCACAAAACAGTGCTCGAGATGAAATGCTCAACTCCACTGGGACAGCCATTTTTTTGCTGTTATTACAGAAGAAAATTATAACCATAAAAATGTCCAATTTAGAAAAAAGGTGCCACTTTAGTGTCATTTGCATAAAAGCTGTTACATACAAATTGTTATAAAGACAAATGTGTAGTACTCTTGTTGAAAATTGCTTATATCTTAGGTGCTTTGCCTGAAACGACATAAAGGCCTCTTCAAACTGAAATTCATTCTCAGGTAAATAAAGCTGAAAAAGAATTTTCACCTATTTGTATGTACGTGAGCAGTTTTTCATATTGTCTTAAACAGATTTTGATGTGCATTTCTCCCAAACTTTTAAATTCCTTCTCTTCTTAGCCTGCTGGTGGCCTCCATTACAATAACATGGCTTCGCAGATGAGGGCAGATGAAAAGTTTGTCCTGAGTGCAAGCTAATAAATCAGCTAAGATAAAGTTCTGTAAATGCAGTACAGCTGTTATTTTCTTTTGTTAGAAAGTCCTCGCATATGCGCCTCTGCAACAAGATGATCACTGTCCAGACCTGAGACAGGTTACTGATGTCTCTGTCACCACCGCTCTCACCCATCGACTCAGGGAAATGTATTCATCTCTTCTCAGAAAGTCAACCAGATGTTGCAGTGCCTCCTGAAAGTAGGCTAGTCTGCAACAATCAAATAACAAAGTTTAGTACATTAAAATGATTCTATTAAGTAGTCCGATTAACATTATTTTTTATTTCTGACAACCAATTTCCAAGGCGTGTATTTATACTTGGTGTCAAACACTGACACAACATAGATTAACAAGAAATCCAGATTAAGTTTTGCAGTAAAGGGAATCATCAGACATGTATTACTGTAATTGAGAATGTTATGCTGATATGAATGAGAACGGTAGTAGGGGATTTTCAAGTGGCCTGATAATCTTTTTATGTAATTTCATAATCATTAAATTAGTGTAACTTGGTTGTAAACAGGAGGAACATCTAACTGTAGAGTGTCAAGTTAAGATGTCTAACTCATCAAACCCTCTACATTCTACTATGTGCCATTCCAGTACGCTGTGGTATTTGCAAAGGTACAGAATCCATAAGCTTTGTTAGCCCTGACTATAAGACATATAAGCCTCCTGATGATCCACTGGGACATTGTACGTTGCAATACTAGTAACACTCTATGTTATGTGTAATCATATGCAGCAAAATTAAAAATAAGGTGTTCTCTAGAACTTTAGATAGTACAGGTCCAACAGCAACAATATACCTACATACACTTTCTCTGCTTTTCCAACAAATTAATTACTTTCTCAAGCGAAATAGATTAATAAAATAAAGAGACAAAGCTTGTTGATATGAAATCTAGTGATTAATTGTTTAAATACACTGCAAACACTAAATTGAGAAAGGTCTGTTTTGCCATATCAAAGAGCACCCACAATTCCAGATGAGGACAGAAGCATCTACATGTACTTCAAACATCTGAACGCTAACCATAAATGTGTAATTCTACAATTTAAAAGCAGTATAAGAAGGAAATTGTCACTGATTATCTTTTTTTTTTTTTTTGTTCTTGACCTGAAAAAATACTAATATCCTGCTTAGTCTTTCTCAGACCTAGATGCTGATGCCTTCTGGATGGAGGGTTCTACACAGCTGTGTGGCCATGACCAGGTCACGTGAGCTGGAGTGTCACCTTACCTGGCACCTCTCCCCACCATCTGCACCTCTTTCTACACTATAATGCGAAGATATTTGCTTCCTGTGCAAGGAAGTTACCTGTTTTTCAAAAAGAAACTGGGAAAACACAGGTATATAAAAAGTGTGTTTAGCTCTCATTGATATCCTCATTAATTTATTAGAAAGAAACAACATTTTCACCAAATGGTGTCCTCCCAGGATAGTCAGTCTATAGTGGATATTTCTTTTTGTTGCTTTCTGAGATGACCAAGTTTCTTGTAACTGCCTTTAAATGGCAAATTCCTTAAACAGAAGCAACCGCCACATCCTCAGAGTTCAGAGAGAAACAATCGAGTCAGTAAAGAGTTGATGTTAATCCAGTTTCAATACTTAGACACAATAAAATTTTGCTATGCACAAAAGAAAGAAATAAAACATTTTTGCACTCGTCTGTTAACAAGAATTATACCCTTAATTGTGATTTTCAGTCTTGCCTCGGGTATATGTCCAAAATGAGGGGTTTCTACCTGATGTTATCCAAAAATCTAATCCTGAAAACTATGCCACAAGTGAGAACACCTCCTTGACATAATTAGCCCAATTAAAATCAATTACAGTAAGCATGAAAGTCAAGCAATTTGCATGAGCAAAGTTGTTATAAGAATAAGATTTCTGTGGTTGTTATTTACTGCTGGACCAGTAAAGGGAAAAAAAAAAACAAACCCAACAGTATTATTTATTTATTCTTCTTTTAAGTTTTAAACTTGGCAGATAACTGCAAATAACAAATTCTGTCCATCAAAATCTCTCCTGGAGGAATGACCACCAGAAAACCAGCCACACAAGCCTTCTGATGCTCCTGTGTTCATAGTACACTGTAACAGCTGCCTTGATTATCGTTCTTTGCCATTTCGAGATGCAAAGAGAAAGCAGAAATATTCTTCACTCTCTCATCAGGAATCTGAAAGCGGTAAATTTCAAGCTAAAGACGTGATGTAAATATAAGACCCTTGATGCCTCACACAAAGACCTTCTAGATGACAAAACTCTGGCCACCAAGCATGGTGTGAAGGGGCTTCACAGAGGAGAAACCATGTGGAGGAAAGAGTTTCTCCTTACAAATTTCTCAAATAGTTTTGTTTTGGTGTTGCTCTGTAGTTGGTGTTGATGAAGTGGACCACTTCTTACCAGTTTATGGTTCAGACTATTTGGTATTTTTTTCTGCACCAGGTAAAGGAAAAGGAGGGAAAGATTTATCTTTGCACCTTACTGTTTTGTCCTGGGTCTTTGTCCTTGGCCTGAATTCAAACTAAGGTTTGTGAGCAGCATGAGCAGAATTGCTGGAAAACATCTATTCTCAGCTACTTCTTTTCTTTCTTTTCTCCTCCTCCAAATTTCTAGCCTGCTCCTAAATATTTACTGCAAACAAGTTCTATCAGTAGGGAATCCATGGTTAGCTTTGTCTCAGCCTTCCTTCTTCCTTTTATATAACTTTTTTGCACTACGTCTGCAATCTGTATGTCACTGCATTAGCAAATATACAACAGCATTATGTGCAGAAGTCCTTCTCCTTATGTATGTTATTGCTCAGTTGATAGAACTCAGATACAGTGGAGAAAGTTTCACTTATACTCAGCTATTTTCTGTTTCTCCAAATAAAATACAGAAAGAGAGAGAAAGAGAAGACAAAAAGATGCTGACATTAATGAAGCCTCTTGAAAATCTAGGGTGACAATGAACTGAAAGAGAGAACATACAAATGGAACTGTAAATTTCAGCTGAAAGCTGGATGAAAACATTTGAAGCCAATCAATAAAAATTTGCTACTAATACAATTATAAGAGCGATTGCCATTGTTCTTTGGTCTGAAATCACTTCATTATCTGTTAAAATGAAACCAAACAATTTTACTGCCCTTTGATGGGGCTTTTGCACAGAGTGGAAATATCAGGCAACTTTTCTCAAATCTGATGAAAATATTTAAATTAGATATAAACATTTATTTCCCAAGATCGTTAGTGAACCTGTCAAATATTAGCTAGCAGTCATTCTAACTCTAGTAGAATTTACCTTTTTCACAATATCTGGAGGAGACCAGGCAAGCAACGACATTTAGTGGTGTTCTTGATTGTGTAAGAATAGCTAACAGTCTTGTATTTTTGTTACTTTGTCTCTCTTAACCTGTCCCAAATAACCTACTTGTTTGCTTCCTTTATTTGTTCTGTCTCGTGCTATGTTTTCTGACAAAGGAAAATGGAAAAGAATATAAACTCTAGTGCCTAAACACAAAACTAAAAGAATTCAGGAGATGATAAGAAATTTTGAAGAATAACTTGCTAAAGGCATAAAATTTTTTTTTTTTTTTTTTAAATACATCAGAAGCCGGAAACCTGCCAGGGAGTCAATCAGGCCTACAGGTGTAAGAAGAACACTCAAGGAAGATAAGGCCATGTCAGAAAAGCTAAATGAATTCTTTGCATCAGTGTTCACTGCAGAGGAGCTTAGGGAGGTTTCCACACTGGAACTATTCTTTATAGGGGGACAAATACGAGGAACTGTCTTAAATTGATGTGTCAGTAGAAGAGGTTTAAGAACAAATCAATAAAATGAATAGTGACAAATCATCAGGACCAGATGGTATTCATGCAAGAGCTCTGAAGGAACTCAAATATGAAATTGCCAAACTACTCACTGTGGTGTGTAACCTAGTGCTTAAATTGGCCTCAGTACCAAAGGAATGGAGGTGGGAAATAAAATACACTTTTTTTAAAGAATTTTGGAGTAGGGAGGGAGACCCAGGAAACTGTAGAGCAGTAAGGTTCATTTCTCTAGTGGACAAATTTGTTGGAAATATTGCAAAAATAACCAAGCAGAATTATCATGCTTACAGAGAAATGAATTAATGGAGATGCTATAAGCAATGAATAAAGCAAAGGTGTGCCCAGCCAGTGATTTATTCTGTTTTTCTTAGATGTCTGTCACACAGCAGATCTAGCTGAGACTAGGTATCTGGTATTCAGAGAGTTAAGTTTAGATGAGAAAAATACAATGCTGAGTAGCTGGGTGGTGAAATGGCAAGTAAAATAAAATACAAGTCTATACAAAGGAAAAAACCCTGAAGTAAAGATAACTAATGATTTTTTTTTTTTTAGCTATTGTAATTTAAAAAAAAAAAAATAATAAAAAAAAAAAGATGACAAAGTAATTTGGATTGCCAGTCTGAAGTGAAATATCAAGTATCAGATTTAAAACAAACCAAACGAAGTATCTTTGGTATAACTATGGAACTCCTTGCCAGAATATGTTTTGGACGCTGAAAGTATAAATAGTTTCAGAGAACAGTTGGAAACCATGAAAGAAAAGTCTCTCAAGAGACATCAGATGTCCCATTCAGCTCAGAATCTCCTTGCACAACATATTACCAGAACCTAGGAGATTATACTGGGGAAGCAACTATATTTGTTTTCTTTTGAAATTCTTTCCTTAAAGTTCCATTACAAGCTGGTTTTAAAAGGCAGTAGACTAGATTTGATGGACTTATGATTTTTCCCAGTATATCCACTCTTATATTAGATTTTATGTAATTTGATATGATATGACCAAGGAAAACTTTCACATAAAATCCACATTGTACAAGGATTCCATGAATCAAATGTTTGCTCCGTTGGACCAGTGTTGTGGTAGGCACTTCTTTTAAAGCAGTGAGTTTTTCCTTAAATTGAAGCACTTATTTGCAATCTTGCTTAATGAGGTTGGAATAGCCTGTGAGGCTCTTACCAGTTCTCAAATAGGTTCAAGTCAAATCCAGGTGCTTCTCACCCCCTTCCCAGTATACTTTCACCAATATTTAAGCTGTGTTCACCACCTACAACTTATTATCTGTCTGCTTTGAAATAGTGAAAAGGAAGGAGCCTTTCTTGGGATTACCAACAATTCACTATCCACACACTGAAACTGTAAAGTACATAACCATGGATTGTATTTTCCTTTTATAGATAATTCTTAAATGATTAGCAATTTCTCTAATGTGTGACAGTAAATACCTTTGAAAGCAAGCTGTCTTCCTTTTAGGATCATTTAGCCCTGAGTATCCCACAGGTCCAGTTATCTGTGTCTTTCTAGGTAGCTTGCTGATATCTCTAGCTGCTCTGGAAGGTAGATGTCTTATCACACATCCATCTGTCCTCTCAAAACCTATAACTACTCACTCGGTTTGGCAGGGTGGATGAACACTTTGTGCAATTACATTAAAGGTTTGATTGTAATTGTTTCATATTTCCATTAATAATGTCTCCTTAAGTCATGTGTCCTGATTTTGCAATGTTAAATTGTCTTTGAAACTTAGAAAAAATGCAAAGTAAAAAAAAAAAAAAGGACTAGTTAGCTCTCACCTGGCTTATGATGAAATATTTCTGTATGTTAATGTTTTGGTAATTAGAATGTATAAGGACAGGAAAAAAGCATGGAAGAGACAGCATCAGGGATTGCCTTGAGAGCACCTCTCTGTGGAGGAACAGCCCTTTGGATCTTTCTGACAGGGGTGGCAGATATTCATGGTTGAGATGGCCCAAGTCACTCTAAGCCTAGAAGAGAGCAAAGACAATACGCTGTACCTGTAAAGAAAGTACAGGGCAATTAAATACGAACCCAAACCAAAGCTAAAAAAATGGCAAATTAGGCACTGTGAAGTTGACCATACTAACACACAGGCAGAGGGGAGCCAGTATTGAAGGCAGGTGGTGGTTTGTTCTGGATGAACTTTCCTGAGTTTCCTCAGTGAAATGAGGAACTTGACCAAAACTACTTCCACAAAACTGAGAAGAAGCAAAGGAGAAACAAGTTGTGGTCTTTTTCTCTGAAGAGGGGAAGCTGACAAAGCAGAAGTGCAAGCAACTATCTCCAACTCACGTAGGAGCTGGAAACTGAACCCAGTGTTCCTGTTTTCCAGGGTTGCTGAGCACATCAACAAAGTGGGGGGCTCACTTATGTTTAAATCATTTAAGGGAAGATTGTTTCTTTAAATGATGACATCAAATTGCATCACCAAACATTGCTAAAAACATAAATGGGGAAAAAATATGATGGGTGCTGGAAGCGTGAAAAAGCATGTATCTCATTGCAAGGTGCCAGGTTTCTGAGAACTCGTGTTGGACTTCTTGACAGATAAGGTCCAGACAAAAACATTTTACAATGTAAACTGTTTCTGTCTCTGTAGGTTTTGGTAGCGCATGTCTGAGACCAGCCATTTTTGATTTTAAGCCTTTCTGGATTTTTAGAAAGATGCAAAGGTACCTGGGGAAATGAGGGAAAAAAAGGACCTGAAACACAGAAAGGTTTGAGGTGGATTCTGACAAACAGAAGAAAAATAGAGAGGAAGAGTCAGATGGAATAGGAAGGAGAGGGGGCAAATAGTGAGAGGAAGACAGGGAATAACTCAGTACCTGTGAATAATGAGAAGGTTTTATATATATATATACGTACGCATATGTGTGTGCCCCTGTATGTGTATATATATATAAAATACATGTATCAAAACCACTTCTATTATTAAATAACTCACACCCCAGACTGAAGGCTTTTTCTTGGAGATGTGCACCAATGATACTGACAGATTTGACGCCATCCAAAGGGAATTCTTGCTTTGGAGGCTCAAAGTCCAAGGCCAGTCCAAGGCACCTCTCACAAGATCCCATGGGAGCCAGAGGATTAGACCCTTGCTGTGCCCACAGCAGTGGGCTCTTTAAAGATTTATATTTTGGAAATGAAACCAGCTAAGGAAAATTCAGTCCAATGAAGTGAAATGTCTTGCCCAAGTGTAAAAACCAACCAAGCAAACCAGGACTGTGAGGGAGAGAGTGCCCTGGAGTTTTTGGGGTTCTTTTTGACAAATATTCATACCTTGTGCTCAGAATAACTGTGAGCTGAAAGCCTAGAATATCGCTGAGCTGCCTCTTTAAACACAATACCCTTTCCCCTTTTTTCATTTAGTTATCTCCTTCTCTGCTCCGTGGCTCAATCTGCATATGTTATTGGCCTCGATTCCCAGGGCTGCCACCTTAATCTGTAGTAGCTAATAGTACAACCTCACACATGGCCTGGGACCAGGCTCAGGTTAACAAGAAATCCAAAAGCAAATGGCTGGGGGAGGTTGCTATAAAATAACCACTTGAAAATTCAGGCTGTGATTTTTTTTTCACATTTGCATGGAGGAAGCAAAGCTTTTAGTCTCAGAGGTTCAGTCAAATGCATTAAAAAGATGAACATTTTAGTTAATGTTCTAAGAAGAATTCTAAAAGCAGTTTTGATTGTGTACTATTAGCATTAATTAATTTTTATACTGAGACCAGCCGTTATATTAGTAGAATGCATATTTTAATCAATTTCTGCTTGCTGTTTTGTGCAAGTTAAAGGTAGCTTTGTGGTTTGTGCCTAGTTTATACAGTGCATTTAACTCAATGTGCCTTAGGTAATGCTCATCTGAGGTTCAATGTATACTCTAATCAGAGCACGATACAAGAATTATGAATGAAATCCTGACAAGTAATGGGGTTGCTTTCATTTTGGACCATAGTGGAATACACCTTCTCTAAACAGGTGCTTGAATGCATTATTAAGTAACACAATACTCAACCACACTATCACCAAAAGCAGGCATAAACAGTTAGGATTAAATCTCTTTTCAATAGCAGCTTACCTGCATCTGAAAGCAGCTGTTTGATATACATTTGCAATTATTCTGTCACTGGTAAATTTAAAAGGATCCTGTCAAGCGATTTTTTTAAAACTGTTTTCAAGTTATTATTTTAGAAATATTTTATCATTTGTTATGAGCAATTAAAAGATAGTAAAAATTAATTAATTTTCCAATTGTTACTTTTTTCTCACTTATTTGACAAACAGTGAGACTTTCTGCTCAGGATTGCTGAACAGAGTTTGAAATCAGTAGGGTACTGGTGTTTATTTCTTTAGTCATAAACACTACTGATTCAGGTGACAAGATGCTTAGACTGGGAAGTGCTCAGTGGAGCATCCACCCCACACTGTCCAGCCCCAGCAATCCCTCTTCTCCCTTGTCCCTTGTCCCTTCCTTCCCAGCATCCCTTCACCACCCAAGAGAAAACTGATGTCGTGCCTCAGCACCAGAGAAAGGGGAGACCAACAGGAGGTCAGACTTGGTTTGATCAGGAGGCAAAACCCAGTCCCATAAGAAATTCTTCTGCTTTTGGCAATTATCTCCTTGGGCCTCTCTGATCCTAAACACAGCAGCTTTTCTAAGCGATTGATTCAGGAGTTATGAAGTCCTGAAAGAGAAGACAGTGTGAGTAAAGGCAGTAGGGGTTGAAAACACATAAAAGGAGAAGGTATAACGGGGCCTAAGAGATATTCAGAAAAACTTTGATACAGGAAAATGTCTGAAAACCAGTTTCTCAAAACAGCTCCGCTTTCACTGTATCTCTATTCTGCCTTCTCGTAACAGATCTCCATTTGTTCTCACAGTGCCCAGGGCCTGCCACCCCATGCCACAAACCAAGGGTTTGGTCCATCCCCATTAAGCACAGCTATACCAGAAGACATTGCCACCACCCCACTCCTCTCAATGGGCTCGCCTCTCATTTGCCCTGGAAAGTCATTCCTCACACTCACTTGGGATGGTCCTGTGCTCCCGTCCATCCCACGGTGGGACTGCACACTGCCCCTAGAGTTTTTCCTCCACTTGTTGCCATTGCAGGACTTTTTGTTCTTTAGCAATTCCTTGAGGTCCAAAGTGAGGACCAGTTCACTGTGCTGTATACATACACTGTAAGAAACACTCTCTGTCCCAAACTGCTTCCAGGATAAACAGATAGAACAAACAAATATTGGAGAAGAAAATAGAGGCACAACTTCACAAACTGGCAGCAGCACCTCAGGCTGGTCTCCTGCTTTCCAGATCAGAAGTGCTTAGCTAGACTAAGCACTATGCCAAGTGCCTGCCCACAACTAAACCTCCCTTCTTCACCACTCCTGAGAATGTCATAGTGCAGAGACTTCACTTCTGAAAGTACTGATATGAACGAATGGGTGGAAGAAAGAAAGGCTGCAAGGGTATGCTACAGATGGACTGAAAAAGAATTTCAGATAAAATGAGTGTATAAGCAATATTTGTACGGTTTCCCGTTAGGTCACCTTCAAGCCCATCTGACCAACACAAACCAGGCTTATATTGGTATATCATCTCTAGCAGAACTGTCCTGGCAGGAGCAGAGTTCAGTGCTGCTGCACTCAAGATCAGCACATCCATGATTCAGGCTTCAAAGCACTAACCTATTCTGAAGATCCTGATAGAAGAAGTGATGACTTCAGTTTCCACCATGGCATAAAACAGGTCCATCAGTCCCTGTCATTCTGTTGTTCAGTAGATCTCAAAAACTAAGCGTACCAATTAAGTTTTTCCTGTATTAGTAACTTATATTACTGATTACTGATGAAATAAGCATACATATGCTGGAGGTATTTGGCATAAACAAGCACCAGTGGATTGCATATTGGCAAGCGTACCATGATGTTAAGTATTTAGAAGACATGAGACAAAAAAAATCACTGAAAGACATGCCAGAAAAAGTTGCTACTTTAAAGGATTCTGAGATTGAAAACCCTAGGAAAAATTCAATGTCTATATGAACAACTTATCCATTACCATTCCAGGCCATTCAGGCTCCAAAGATATTGCATGCCTCTCCTTGCTAACGTCTTCCAATCCTGTTTGGATGCCCATTCACTCATGGACTCCTGGCTGAGAGTAAGAGCTGGCTTATGAGAGCAGGACCCAGCCACTGCTGCACACACGCTTACGGGAATGACTTTCTAGCCTTTCCGACATGCAATTGCAATCAATCACTGAGAAATGAAGACTTCACTAGTTCATTACTAGTTCCCTGAGCCATCCAGCCTCCCCAAATGCTTCATAAAACTTCCAGTTTTCTAATATTTAAATTGAGTATTTCAATTACCTAATACTTAGCAATGTTGCTCATGTTTCTCTTGATTTTTCTTTTCCTACATGGATTTGGTTGGAAAAACTTCTATATCAAATGTATATCTTAATTAAAGATAAGCTGTTTTAAGTGCAGGAAAATTTTAAAAAAAATCAAAGTTATCATTTTTCTCTCTGTTTCAAAGATGCAAATACCAGAAAGAGAGCAGTTAGACTTTAAAAGAAAAATTTATGAGTATTTCCCTCTTGGTACTCCTTCCAGTGCTTCCTAATTAAGGACAAGCCAATACAGTATCATGTACCAATCTGGTATTTATTAACAAAGCTACTCATGATTTTTAACTGATTATTGCTCAGAGGATCCTCCCCTCATTAATATAAATGAATTAGGAGGAATAGCGCCCAAATGTTTCAAATGGGAATTAACATGAGACTGCAAGGTATAATTAGTTGAAAATGCTAAATACATCAAAGTATTAATTTGTATGTGCACATATATATATGCCTATATATGTACCACATTTATATATTATATAAAAATATTATATGTATGTACACACAGTGCAGATATCAACTTAAGTGCAACTTACAGACGGATGCATACGCATTTTATTATATTATACTCTGCAGCTAAGGAAAACAAGTCATTAAGCTGAAAGAGTACTACAAAATCTGGGGAAAAAATAGAAACAGATCTGCACAGGATAACTTTGATAATATATGTCAGTTAAGACAAGGACTCTCTGAATCCAACACCATTATATGTACAATATCACATCCCCATTGTCTTGTTTTCCATTAGTCTCATAATTGTGCAATTTTCTCTCCTTTCCTCCTGTCATTTCTGCGCCTCTGTGTGTGTGTGTCCGTCTGTGTTTGTGTCCGTGTGGACTTGCTAGAGTGTAAGTGCAAATACAAAGAGGCTGAATCACCACAGCCCAGACCATAATTTTACCCTGCATTTCAGATATTTAGATTTATATTATGCCTTTTTTTCAATGATTGTAACACCTTCTGCAGCTGTTTAGGGGAGTCTCAAGTTACTTGTGAAACAGAGCAGTGGGGTCAAAATATCAAACATCATAAAGACAAATCAGGACATGTAATAGAAATACATTCACCTTTATTTCTCAGCCCTACTCTGCACTCAGCTGGAAAAACAGCCTCTCTTTTCATCACCTTCTGAAACCAAAGCACAAGCTAGTCAGTAATGTATAATGATTATGGTCCAAGCAAGCTGAGAGCTGAGATACTACCGGTCTTGGACCTGTTGGATCTGTTAACTCTACATAAAGGTCTAAGACTGGGCTAATACAGAGAGTGGCCAAATGTTCCTGCATGGAATTGCTTAGTCCAATCTCCTGGGTTGATTTTCATGTTTCAGAAGGTAGTCACATTTACTATGAACCAGAGAAGGTAGGGGTGGATACAGATGCAGTTTAAATGGGAAGAGCGGGACGAATGGCACAGCTCCATGACTGCAACCTCGTGTCATGTTGCAGGAGTGTTTGCTGTACCTCATAGTTGTAATGAAGGGATAATGATTCTGTTCTCAGACCACTCTTCAGCTTTGGACTAGTTTCTAAACTTATCCAACACGGGTTGTCAGCCACAACTACACATAGGGATCACTGTCTTGTGTATATGAGCTGCTAAACTGGGTCAGACCACAGGTCCACGTATCCTGTCTTTGACTATCGATGGTATCAGATGTTTAGGGAAGAAACATAATAGAATGGTCATTCCCTAAATATACCCTCCCTGCGTCCAGCATTTGTCAACTCACAGATTCCTTTTAGGTAATTATGCCAGGTCATCATGTCTAATAATCCCAAAAGAAGGACACGGTAACTTTGTGTTTGACCGACATGACTTTGTCTTTTCTTTTTTTTTGAAGCCATTTTTTCTATTGGTGCCCACAATATTCTCTATAACACCAAGCCACGATTTTGTGAGAAAGTACAAGCAGCTGTCCTCTTTTTGTTTTTAAATTGTTTTCCAGTCCTTTCATTGATTGCCCCTAGTTCTGCTCCTTTGAATGTTTTTTCCATCTCCACCTTCTCCAAGCCGTTCATGACAGAGTAGGCTTTCCCTCTTTGGTTTTCTCTTTTTGCCCAGTTAAGTAGTTATGTGTACTTCAAAGTTTGCAGGATATGGAAACTGTTACATGAAAACAAACACCTGAATTTTAAATAAAATCTTTTCATATCATGCCCACATTCATTGTCTGCTACATCATTGATAGAATTTATCTGATATCTTAAAATATGCCTTGGAATGTGTTTGTAAACTGAAAGGTTAAGAGGTTACAAGCAATTTAAGGTAGAGTCTGTATTTTTGTGTGTACAGTAACAGATATGATGGTGGCGCCTTTAAATATGACCGCTAAAAAGATAACAAATGCAAACAAATGTATGGAATAGTAGCACACATATAAAAACATTCAGCAGTCTGAGCTGTTCTACTATAAAAGAAATGTAGGGTTCATAACATTTGCTTTCACCAATGAAGAAAGCCCTTTATGGGCTTACTTATGTAACACACACTTGCGGTCGTAACTGCTTCACTGGTATTTTAACCTTCAGGATTTCTAGTCCTCTAAATATCTAATTAGTACAGCTTTTTTAATGGTTTTATAAAAGCATTTTGGCATGTATGCACAGAATGGCCTAGTGCCAAAGTACCATAACGTGCAGGAACAGTAATGACTCTGTCTCTGCACTGACTCTGTGATAGAATATGATCAGAAAAAAATCAAATGCAGAGCTGACAGGACAGCTCACATTTCTGCTAGATCTCATAAACCCTACTAAGAGTAAGACTTCCGTATCTTTGATTGGCCTTTGGGATTTTTTTAGACATAGAGCATGTAATTTTTTCCTTTTTTTGCCTTTTCCCTTTTCATGTCATTCTTGACCTACATATATTGGCCATACATATTGGTCAAATCCTGTCACACCTGTAAGGCAGCTGCAGGGGAAGAAGACCAAGGCATAAAGGAGCTTGTCAAAAGGATACTTGTATAGCTCCTCAAAGAGATTTTCTACAGCAGACCATCTGAGAAGTTTGGTCTTGCTCTGGAGCCACAGCCTAATGCATTACATGGGATGTTCAGCAGATGAAGTACCCACTACATTCAGGCAGTAGCAGAAGTTAAAGCACTGCTATATATGCAGCCAGAGAGCCTTTTCTGTTCATCAATACCTCCTGCAAAAAGCCCTTTTTCTAAGCCTCTGTATGATTTGAAGGCTTAGGCTAATGCAGAAATGCCAGTAAAGGGCTTAAGTTTTGACCTAATGCTTCCTTCCACTTGTCCAAACCAGTCCTTAGCCCATTCTCAAAATCAAAGTATGATGTTCTCCACTTCTGCTTCCTGGCAGGTAATATATAGACTCTACCAAGTATATCTCACACACCAGCAAGACCTAGCTAACATAATGGTCCTTTGGTGCCACTAGCAGTCCACATAATTTACAGTCACCCTCAGATTGCTCTAACTCATGGCAAGGGACAAAAGCTGGCTAATGATCAGTCAGTGCAAGGTGGCATCTTTGCTCACACCTCCCTCCCAATTAGCACTCCTTGCTCCTTGCCTGCAGCAGAAAATCTGGGCCTTTATATTATTTTCCCACAACAGCAGCCTCCATCATTAATTAGTGAATGGAAGGTCTGGAGATCCATTGGGAACAGAGAAAAAACATCCTCCTGTGACAGTGCTACTCATGCTAACAACTCCAATTCCCCTCAAGCTGTCAGTGACACATCCTTGAGCTTCTGGTGACCCTGCACAAGACCTTCCTTTGGACTGGGAGAAGGAAACAATGAGATATACAACTCATGAAGCTTATGGCTTCCTGCCTCATGACTGTATTATCAGTATCTAATGGGGTTCAATCTGAGCCCGAAGCCTTTACTGTAACTGGGGCATTGGTAATGTCTCTATCCCCTGTGTACTCTCTGTTGACTAATAATGCACGCTAGCTTACAAGGATGTATCTCTCTCAGTAGGAATCTGATTTGGGTATCCCTTCTCTGTTTTTCCACCTATTTTCCTAAAAATTGTGGGAATGCATTGTGGGACCTTAAAATCATCATCAGCTGGCTTACAGAAAGAAAAAAAGTCAACATGGGAAACAAAAATAAATAAAACCAAGGTAAATTGTAAGTTCTTGTGCTTTGATTCCAGTAGCAATTTGGTTAGACTAGACATTGCTCAAGAAAGCTGGAAGTTGTCATTATCTCTTAAATATTTTGAGATAACTATGGATAGGATCAGAAATTTTAGGTATCTGATGAAATCTTCTGTGGTTCATTAGTCACTAATAATGTCACATTTACTTTCTGTATGACACCAGGTACAAGAAGAGAGTATACATATGGCATATGTGCAATATCAATCAAAAACACTGTTAAAAATACATTAAGAAACATGTAGTTTCCCACTAACAATTAGTTTTCCAAATGTAGGTAGCTTTTGTACAGCTCTAGATATTAGTCCAGATTTGCAAACACCTTTGCCCAGCAAAGAATAGCTGAAGAATATATGATTTCTTTTGTCTGCAGTTTTATCACAGAAGGAAAAAGTCCTGGTGAACTCAGCGTCTGCCCAGTTAAGACCATGCCTGTACTACCACACTACGCACCTTGTACTGATTAGGCTCCTAAAGTCCTAGTTTGACATCCCATTGGTTCAGTTTAAATCTGCAAATGGTGCGAGGTCAGGCCTTTGGCTGTTGTAAGGTGCCGATCAGCAATCTGAAGGGGATATCCCCAGGATATTAAATCTATTGACCTATTGACACAAAATCTCTGATGGTTGCAAAGAGCTGTCAGTCACGAGCAGTGGAGTCTGCTAAGCAGGATATGAAGTAAAACAGGCACGTTTTTGGATTATTCCCTAACAGTATCCCTGTTCAGTTTTTTTATTGACCTTGAGCATGAGTTAACTGCTGTGATAAGGGTCTGTCAGTAAAAGGCAGAGTCATTAGTCCAGATCAGAAGGGAAAATTAAGTTTAAACAGCAACTTAGTTCTTCAAAAGTTAAATAATGCTTCTGACATCAACAAGTTCCAAGTACAATTCTGCTTTTTCTGCTCACATTCTTTCCCATCTTTGCCCCATTAAAGAAGATGTGTCTGGTCTGGTATTATCACATATAGATTATGTCACCTTCAGTCCCCCCCTTTCTGTTGTCTAAGCATATATGCCACTGGGCAGAACTCTCATACTATCCCCTTCCCCTCCCTCCCTTTCTACATCTGTACAGAATTGAAAAAGAAAGTTCTGTCTCTTACATAAACAGCCATCTGGAGGGCTGCAGATGAGAGAAGGATGGAAAGGGGATAAGGACCAGGTCAAAAGAAAATGTAGAGAAGGCAAAATATTTCAGCTGCCTTTTAAAATATAGAAGTTAACTCAGATCAAATTGATTCCAGAACAGTATGCATTCTATTCCAGCAATATCTATTGCCATATGGGACTTTTAAATACTGGGTTTGGAAAGGAAAGAAAAGAACACAAGGTAGCCTAGTTAAAAACGCACCAGAAGTATGAAGACAGCAGCCCAGTCTGTTACTTGATATTCAAACCTTCTCAAAACTTTACTGGGATTTTTTTTCTTCTTTCTTCTTAGGATTTTATATTGCTATGATCAAACACTTGACAGCCATTTTCAAGTAATTTTGCGTGATTTCCATACTGAAGAAGCATTAAACATAAGATTCCAAGAAACTAGTCAGACTCTGTGTTTTTTGCTATTTTCTCCAGCACAAATACCCTAACCAGTGCCCCTAAGTATAGAAAAATATCATGCTATTTTTCCGTATTTTCTTTTCCTTATAGAAAATTCAAAGCTTTTATGTGTTTTTGTATTTGTTATACATTTGGATCAAATATCTCTTGAATATGTAGAAGGGAACAATGAAGAACAATATTTTGGAGTGTATTTGGCGATGAGCATTCGGGTACATCTACCTATCCTATGATGCATTTAAATTCTCTTCATGAACAGCTTAGAATAAATAAGGTTTTTAGCACTATGTCTGGAGTTAAAAAAATATACAAATCAAGTAAATGTATGTTAAAAAGTAAAGCACAACTGTGAAATAACAAAATACATTTAAAAAGGAGGAAGCGATATAGTCTAACTGCAAATGAGTCATCTTAATGGCATAACAAGAAGAAAAACATACATGAATTTGGCATTACAGTCAGCATCACAATTGTTCTGGTAAGAAAGGAAGGGGAGAGAAAGAGAGAGACTGACTTTAGATGG
Source organism: Charadrius vociferus (assembly GCF_000708025.1). Lineage (NCBI taxonomy): Eukaryota > Metazoa > Chordata > Aves > Charadriiformes > Charadriidae > Charadrius > Charadrius vociferus. The sequence goes on along the minus strand of NW_009649864.1, from coordinate 363,295 downwards.
CTAAGTGCTGCCTATTAGCAGGGAAACAAGGACTCTACTTTGTAAAAGTTACCTTTTTATAACATTTTGGGGCTTTTCAGCTGATAAATGTAAATATTAATCATTGTCTTCCAAACTACTACACTAAATTTCTCTTTCACTTACATCCCAGAGCGAGGCACTTACATAGAAACAATTGCACTCTGTTCATTAATTTGAAACCATTCTGCAGTGATTAACATGAGAAGTCTGCCAAAGCTTTTTCAAGGTTGTTTTTGCACTTTTGTGTGTGTGTAGTTAAGATCCCTAGAAAATGCTGTAACTCTGAACATCATGTAACGCTGAAATATCTTTATCGTTCTTTAAACCCAATGTAAAAATGTTTTTAAAGTATAAGCATGCCTCATATAAAGCATAGAAAATCTATTTGTCTTTTCATTTCAGGGAGTGCATTACTATCTCAGGAGCTTCTTTAAAGGTGACCTACAAATAATTTACCAGGAGTTAGTTTTATATAGCTTATATACTTCATAATGAATAAATGAAGAATGCCAAAAGGTTTATTTTATTCTTGTCGCTTGAGTGAGGTTTCACTTTTTCTTTTTTTTTTATTTGAGATATTTTTAAATGTCAGTTTTGGTTTTCCTGTATTTTAATCACTGAACTGATTACTGATTTAAAAATACATATCAGCATGGTTGAAGAGGATGGGGAAAGAATAAAGACTTTAAACGTGCCCTCTCCAAAAAGTTATACAGCAGTACTCAGTGGTGTTAAGAAAATACAAAAAGTAACACAAATTACCACTGAAACTCCGTTACCTTCCTTGATTCATTCCTTCCTCGATTCATTCCTTCCTCTACCTTTTTGACTGTTATGACGTCATCATCACACCAGCATTTCAGGCATAGATCATAGTAAATGGAGTTGGATATATAACAGGAAAAAGAAAGAACAGTGAGGGGAAAAAAACCACCCACAACTGTCAAGCCTTTTTACATTTAATAAAGTACTAAAAATATAACCTAATTTCATGTTAACTTTTTCCTTGTTTATCTTTAAATCACTCTTTAAAAAGCCCAAGCCTGCTGCCTAATGTATAGAGATATGATCTCAAGAAGTTCAGTTTTAAGGAGTTTTTTAACCAATAGTCCTTCTTTCTAATTAGGGATGGACTGAAGAATTATGACACTGATTTGCACCAGCAAAAGATGTGACAATTCATATTCAATTCTGTTTAACCGAGCATGTTATGCATGATGTGCAAGAGAGTCACCTTGCTCCTTTACATCAACACCTGGAACAGGTATGGAGGCAGCATGCTTAGACATTGGCAAGGAAGGAGCATCCTGTCTTATTTTATAAGGTCCCCATCTGTCCATCTTGGAAGCAACAGCATAGAATGTTTGGCATGGACCCTAGTTCAAGGACTGCGATGAGGATGTCCTATTCAGCCAACCAAGAGTGCTTTTTGTCTACCTTCCCCATGTCTGCAGCCAGGAGCCTGAGGCCTTCTGGCCCAAACACCTAATAACCATTTATTTCATAGCCACTACTTAAGATGATGCACTTATGAAGTAAAAGACAATCATGACGAGATAGGGATGCAAGGTAAATAATATCCAGAAATATCCTGAGCCTTTGAGAAATGCAGGAGACTAGTGATGTTCTTGTTGCTTGGTTTTACTGTTGTAGAAAATCTTTTTGCAATAGATATAAAACTAAGTTAATCAGTTTTGCAAGGCTTTGCACATAAAGGCACACAGCTTTGAAAAATACTACAGCTCTGGATGGAGAAGCATTGGCAAAGCTGTGTGACGCTGTTTTGCATAAACTCACGCCCATCATATTCTAGCTCCTAGCTGGTGCTACCTGATGTGTAAACGCTGCAGATCCCTTCTTCTTACCTGTCTTAGTGCTTTGAACAAACCAGAATACAAGCATATGTTTCTTGCCTGTTTCAGTTTCATGCTATTGCTTTATCCCCAAGTACCACCGAAAACCTCTCTGGCTGAAGCCATACCAGCATCAATAGGTTAGAAAGAACTGCCTGCTACTTTTTCCAAGCTACTAATCTCTTTGGGGAAAGAAGTGGATGGTATGACTTTCCTGGATTATTTTCATTATTTTTGACTTTAAAAGAGAGAGAGGGAAAAAGTGAGAGAGGGAGAGGCGGAAGGCAGTTCAGTCCTCTGACCACCTCTCTCTTGTCCTTGGTTCATCAAGGTGCGTCACAGTCTTCACTGGAAAGCCTATGGATTTACACCTTTATGAAAGGGAACTGAGTGCCTCCAGTCATGAAGACAGGTTTTTTTAAGGGCAGCCTTTCTGGATGTTAAGATCGTAGGTTTGGATTAAGAAAGGTTTACCCTGCAGAGAGTAAGGGTGAAAAGGAGAGCAGTGCATTACCCTTTTTTCTGTCAGCTACCGACCTCCACCTCTCACCCACCCTCCTGAAGTGGGACATAAACGCAGCACTGGTTCATTTGCTCCGAGCTATAGTCTGCTCCTTCTCCACCCTACCAAGCTGTTTGTGGTTGCTCACTGGAGCCATCTTGAGTGTATTTGCCACCAGCTGCTTCCCACAACCCCGTTGCTCCCCTACCCACCTCCAGAGTGTTGCACCACGCTGCAGGAGCCCACAGTGCCATTTGCCAACACCATCTGCCGGACCTCCTGAGCCAAGATTACCTCCTCCTAAACCCACAGCCTTTCTAGCAGGGTTTCAAAGGCTGCAAACAAGGGGTCACAATCTGAAAGGAAAGGCTCAAAAAATCTGAAGCTGCTGTTCTTATTCCCAGCATCTTTTCTGTCTCCTTCCAGCACACAAACATCCTCCTCAATTTGCAGTAATTTTTCTGGGGGGAAAAGAAAATTCTGGTACAACTTTTGGCTGCTGTTTTAAGCACACAACCAGCCACATCAAAGCTGTGAGGTAATAGTCCTAATAATATCTTCTCTATCTCCAGACTATCCTCGTCCAAAGAACTGAAACTAAAGAGCCAGATGGTGGTCACGTATACTTGTACCTGAATCCCAGTCCCTCTCTCTCTTGGAAAGTCTTTTAGAATAGATAGAATTTAGAACTTGCCTATTGCTGTATGTCATGCTTGTGAGATACTTGCTGCTCCCTACACATCCTTAACCTCCAGAAATTTCTTGTTTACACATTTCTCCCTTTCATCTCTAAAGCGCCTGCTTTGGATTGATCCATCCCATCAGTACTGAAGAACTTTAGTCTTCCTCTGTTGCTATTCCCTCTTTGCTGAAAAGACTTCTGTTTGCAGCCCCAGACTTCACCGCATCTTGCAATGGAAATGTTCCTCTGGGCACCCTGAACACTTGTAAGGGACCGTGGTCCTTCCACAGCTGCACTGAGGATGAGGGCAGATTCTTGACTCAGCTTATGAGGAGAAAGCCTGCAAAAACTAGGCTTTATCTGGCAAAAAAAAAAAAAGTCAGGTTATTACACTGAAACCATGAGGTCTTTCTTCCATTTTCACTTCATACTAATCTAAAAATGCAAAGTGTAATTTTTCCTTTGTAAACCATACTTTTCCGGTGCTTTTGGTCTGCTGATGGAGAAAAGAGAGAGGAGACCAGAATCCCCAAGTTCTACTTGGCTTTCGACTCTCAGCCAGCTGCATGATTTTCTCCGTTCCCTCAGTCAAAGCATTCCTCAGTTTACCGATTTGCAAAGCTGATACAAGAACAGCGATGTATCTACAGGAATGTAGCAAGTAAAATCAACTGTTTGCAAAAGACTTCTACACTGGCAAAAGAAAATATTGAGTAACTTATTCTTTCAAATTAAAAAAGTGACAGATTATTCACATATCTATACATAAACTCAAGCCATGAATCTGCTTGTAAGTGAACCACTCCTACGTGAACCCTGCACTCTGTTTATAAGGCACATTGTTTCCTTTATAAAGCCTACAGAAGCCAGACTTTGATTTGAACATAATAAAATTGCAGAAACAGCAGAAGCTGGCCATGTAACTCCTATTTTAATGAATACCTAAAGTAACAGTCCTCTAAGCCATTGTGTCATCTTTCAACTCCTGTCCCTCCCTCCCCCTTTCTGCACCAAACTCGAGGAAAAGAAAAACTGATTGGCAGGTACTGTAGCTGGCGTGAATAACCACGACTATATATCTTGTCAAAAATCAGCATGTACTTTAAAAAAGAAGAAAGTAAAATATGAAGATAAGAGGAATAATCTGAGGCTCTCCCATATTCTCATTCAAATTTTTCTATTTAGATTTCACTATATTTCCTTTTTTAACCTTCTCCTGCAGGTCTTTATATATAGGACAAAAAAATCCACTTCTGTCATTTAAAGCATGATGAAAGTACCAAAGAAAAATCTATTTTCAGCTGTTTCTCGTTAGAGCACTTTTTTGCCACTGTGATGAAAGTCGATGCAAAGAAAGAAAGACGAGTCACTGATGAAGATGAAGAAGCATTTCTGATCAGCCATCTGTTCAACCAATTAAACCCCTCGCAAATAAAGTTGTGTATACGTATATAGCTAACCCATAAAGATATACATATCTATGTGTACGCTGGCATGTGAACACATACATATAAATACCATGTAAAGTCTACTTTGCATATACTAAACTCTACTTACATGCTGAGCATAGCTAATTAAATGCACACAGAGAAACACTGCAAATGCGAAATAGAATTTGGCCCCGCTGGAGAACAAAGCCTTCTCTATTAGCATCCTTTTCTCTTAATGGTCCTCATGCAGTAAAAATAAAGTCCAAACACTATAATTTCACTCCCAGAAAAGTTACAAATACTGTAGGTATCTTTAGAAACAGCTGCAAAAGTGGATTCACTTCTGACAAGATTGGTGTTAATTACCAGTAAGGACTTCAGTATAATACTATTTAAATCATTTTAAATTATCCCTCTCAAAAATTAATTTTTCATCAAAGATTACACAAAAAAATCATATCATCTCTGCAGCTGCGATTTAGTAATAATTTCATCTATTATTACCAATGTCAGTTAGATAAAAGAAAAATGGCATCCTACTGTGCTGATTCCAGCATAGGCCATATATAGAAATTTTTAACTATCACTTATAATCGCCTTGATGAGCTTAAACCTCCTCTCAATTAACACCCTAAATGACACTGAGACATCTTAATGGAGGATGTAAGTAAAGGAAAAAGACTTTAATCAAAGAATAAAAAGAGAAGTGCCAAGCAAAAGGAGGAAGTCTGGTGCACCTCTCAGTGTCCAATCACACTGGGGTCCTTTATCTTGTCTTGAACTTCTTGTCATCTTTATATTGCGACTGTAACTTCACAGCAGCCATAAGAAGGAAAAAAAAAGAAGTCTGCATACTGTTATCTGCAGTTTGTATCCACGTCTGAGAAAGACAGTGGGGGTATACACCGAGCAGGCAAACACAGATTAAATGAAACTGAAGAGACTATGAAAAATAAAATGATTACAAGTTAAAATGAGACTTACTCCATTTTGGTTTCTACTTCAATAGTGGCTCAGGGTAAATCTTAAAGACTGGAATATAGTGATTCACATACTATTCAATAAACCTTGAAAGAGCATGTTCTGATCCTAACATCCCGACCTGAATAAAAGTTCTGCTTTCACAGCCAAGAGGTAATTATACTTCTATAGATCTCAGTTGTCAGACAAACATATAAATATTTGCTTAAATGGCACCTACAGTTGATATTATTAAGGGCATTCTTGTCTCTTTTGACATACCTCTAAAACTCCCGATACAAGCATTTAAATGCATACACATACTGGGTGGTTGTGGTAGTACTCTTCAAATTTCAGGAAAGCTGAGAAATACGTCTCTATCTAGTGTTTCCCAAATTTTGGATCCCAACTTTTTAGCCATCAGAGTAACCTCAGGGATGTAATAAACTGATAATCTCCAGATAACCTCTGAAGACTTCTCACTACACCCTTGTGCAAAGCAACTGGGCAATGACCACAGCCTGGCAACTGCTGGTTTATGCTGCCCACGGCTGGAGGGACGGGCAGCGGGTGACTTTGCCCTGGTAGATGACGCAGTGACACTGTCCCAGCCCTGACAGGGAAAAGGGCTTTGGCAAGTGTGGTTACAAATACCTCTGAGGGACTTTGCGAGGTGCTGCGGGTGCCCACGAACAGTACATCTCTGCTGGAACGGCGAATGAGGCTGTTAGGTTTTGAAGTAGCTAGAAAACAAATAGAAGTTCTTGTTCACTGTGGCTGTTCCCAAGTCTGTAATTCAAAATATATATATATTGTTTCACGGCTTGATATTTTTTCAGTTAATTCACCCATAATGAGAAGCAAATTAATATCTCTGGGTGCATTAATAGTAAAAAAAAACTAATTAAAAGCAGCCATGGTATTTCATTTCTTTCAAGCATTTGTTTGCCCGTTAGAGCTTCACAAATTCTTAGCTACAAATTATACCAGTTAAGGATTGAGCTCGTTTTGATTAACAAATAATTTGCAAATGGATTTTGCTTTTATTTGTCATAGGTATTTGTCGAATAGTTCACCCAACCATTTCGGCTTGTGGGTTGTTTGCTTCAGCTCTTCGCTAGTCACTCCTATTCTGGTGTTAAGCACACAGTATTTATGACACACAAAGTACTGTTAAAAGAGCCCCTCAGGTAAAGGTAAGAAATACTCCAACCTCTGCTCCATGACAGGCACAGTATCCACTAAATTTAGTCACTGCGGTTACAGAGAAATTGATCAAACCTAGGGAATTATTTCTCCTCCTGTGCTGGATGATTTTAGACGCATGAATATTACATAGCAACTAATAATAAGCAATGGACTGTGTATTTTTAGGGAGAAATTTGCAGATGTGCAGTGATTCGTATTAATATCTGTGCAACTTTCAGCATTCACAAATATTACCCTGCCATGGGGCAGCTGTCTGAATATTTCCAACTAAAGAGCTTTGTGTGACTCACAAAAAAAAAAAAAAAAAGCAACCTTCCAACATTCACTCTTTAAACTGTTTTTTGTTCAGGTTTTTTTCACCCCCATTTGGACTTCCAGCCAAACATATTTCTTTCCCCAATTAAAATTTAAGGAGGGTTGATTTTGCATACATAACACACGAGGTAGCAGCGAAGTAATGCATGCAATTAAAAAAATCCCTAAGCATTCACTGATCTGAAGGTCGACAGTCTATCAGTTTACAGAAAAAAAGTAAAGCTAATAACTTTACAGAGAGAAAATACCTTGTATGGAAAAGAAACATCGCTTTCTGCAACTGCTGCTCTAACAGAAACTGCTGTATGGTCGGCTGCTAAATGCTAAGCACACCAGCTTAAAGACAACAGTTCCTTCTCTGTGTGATCAAGGAAATGCTCATTTTTCTTATCCAGCAGAAGAACTCTAAGTACACTGCTTTTAACTGGGTCTCCATTTCGTTGTTTTACCAGTGTGATAATCACTTCTGTTGATTACGAGCCTGAAAAAAAACACCTTTTCTGATCAAAATGGCTGTGGCAACAAGGAACCTAAGGCAGACTTGGCAGTGCTGATACCAAAAGGAAGTCCTTTTCCTGGAATTGTGTTAGAGCTACCTCAGCAAGTGACTCTCATAAACTGCAGCTCTTCAGAGGGATGGGAGAGTGCCAGTCAAGCCACATGGAAACACTCTCAAGTGCAGACAAGCCTAAGAGCTCTGGTATTCAGAACCAGCTAAACAAATGCACGTTTCAGCGGGGATGGACATTCTTGCACTGCTTTATCATTCTGTGACCCAGGTTTAAGCCAGCATTGGGAAGTTTTGTAAGACAGTTAAATCATACTAATGCTGACCAAAAAAAAGAGTGTTTTCACTCATGTCCCTTGCTCTCTGATGTAGGCTGCTGCTTCTTGCTTTGCAGGGACACTGGTGTTCATCTGACCTCTTCGCTGACCAATTTTGTTCACTAAACTGGCAGAAAATGGTGCTTTGTTATTTGCTGTGTTCATTTTTTGCCCTTACAGTGAGCTGAAGTAGCTTACTGGGGCATCAAATGAGCTCCAGGGCTAGCATGAAAAGCAGGGAGGAAAGCAGGTTGTTTCCTCTCACTATCAGCAGGATTTTAGGATGGCCCTCTGGGGAAACCACCCCTTAAACAGTGTTATGTCACTGCACGTGGAGTTATCACTTTGGCCATGTCAGAGCTATTGCTCTGACCAAATACGGGGATCACTGGTAGGAATAAAAGACAAAACTTGCACAACAACAACAACTTAGGGGATTTTTAGGGTGGAATAATTACACAAAGAAATACACCAGCCTGGCAGCTGAGTTTTGCTGGCATTGTTGTGTTGGTTAAGATTGAGAAGAACAAAAATGAAGAAAAAAAAAAGACAAAGAGCAAGCAAACCACACTTTCCTCTCCTAACCAGCACTGCTATGGCAGCAACTCCCCTGACGTATATGCCATTTTATCTACAAAAGAGTACTTTTGCCCTATACTTATCTTGTTCAGAAAGTTGTATCAGTTTATCAGCTTTGTGTGCCAGTGTAAACTTGCCTCCAATGGAAGCGTCTGACAGTCTAGCTGTATCACAAGCCCTTTCTAGCTAGGATATGGTCATAAGAGGAACCTTTCGGCTTTTGATTATGAAGAAAGCCTATATTTCAGTGGATGCCCTGCCATGAAGCTGCACAGCTGCTATGAGGGTGCTATTTTTACTTCTTCTGTCACCACCTTTCCAAACAAAAAAGAAATTCTGCGTGTGCTGTGAATAACAATAAAAAAAAAAATCTATTCAAAATGACTATGCTGCGTTTGTGTCCTTTTATTTCTTTGCCAACAAAAAAGGAGTTCACTCTAAAATCCCCAACATTCTGCAATTGCTTGAGAGCCAGGATGGCTCTCAAGCCAGGTCTAAATTATAAAGTGTTGTTGACAAAGCTGTTTCAGTCACAAGCATGAAAAAAATCACACCCTTAATTGATATAGATACGCCAGCAACACCCTCTGTATAGATGCAAGAATCCCTTTACTTGTATGGCTTATGTCACTCAAAAGGTAGTTGAAGAAAAAAGAACCATTTTGCCAATATATATTTTTCCTCTGGTGCAGTTCAGCCAACAAAGCCTGTGTATCACAGACCAACGATTCCCAAATTTTCTGTAGTCAAGCCTGGCTTGAGAAAATTGGTAATGTGAAACACCTCCCTGCATCCAGGTCCCTTCCCCCAAATTGGGCTTTTAGTTCCACCTTGTGTCCCTCTTCTTGATTCCTATTTCTCTTGTTCTATGACCGCCCTGTCTCCCTACCACCTCACGAGTCTCCTACTCTTTACAGAACCAATTCTGTCTAGAGTCACTGAGACACTGTCACCTCCTATCTCCCAGCACTTCTAGTTGTGGCTGAACTCACTGGTTGGGAAACCCGAGTGCAAACTGTTACAGAGCCTGCCAGTGAAAGCCAGGAAAGACATTCCATGTTACCATTTAGTTTTGTCTCTCTCACCCCTGACAGTCACCAAATCTCAGGATGATTGAGGTTGACAAGGACCTCTGGAGATCATCCAGTCTGACCCCATGGTCAAAGCAGTGTCAACTAGAGCAGGTTGCTCAGGATATTGTCCAGTCAGATCTGAAATATCTCCAAGTGTGGAGACAATGGAGAACTCCATGTTGGAACCAGTATCATTTAAACCATTCCCTCATGGAAAACAACTCAAAGTCTGCACAGACTCCGGCAGGTTTTTCTCATTTAGTTCAATATCCTGTAACTGGCAGAGACACAATTTCAGATAAAGAACATGCATGGGAAAAAAGTTAATTTGGAGGTGCTATTTTGATAAAAGAGGAGGCATTTTAAAAGCAGGCATCATTTCGGGGGTTAAAGATGATAATTACCCTGTAATTCCTCTATCTTTCTGCATAGTCTTGAGTAACTGGAAGGGTTTCTTCTGCTTCTTTGTATTGAGGTTACTACCTGACTGCTAATAAATTTGAATGTACTGATAGTTTAGGAGACATGAACAGGTCTATCAGGAAGGACTGACTCTTATTTTGCATTTGAAATTTACAGTCATGTATTTATACTGAGTAGAAGGGTTATTCTTGTCTTATATGTTAGACTCAAAAATACACCAACTGTGCAGAAGTACAAGGAAATCGGTATGAAATACAGAGCTGTCTCTAAGTTGTAGACGTAGCTTTATGAAGACATGCTTATCCCCTCCTCTCTCTTTTTTCTTTAACTTATTCTCAATGGGATGGCTTGCCAGACACACCCTAAGCCACTTTAGGTTCATTTAACTGAAGATTTAATCTTGCAGAATGGAATCTTCCTACATCTTATGCTTGGATGGATCTCTGGCTAACTGGACAGGTGCAAGGATGAATGACAATACATCACTATATCAGCAACTGCTGCCTTCTCATATAACTTTCTGTAGGAAACTCTGGCCTATAATGATGCTTCATTTACTTGGGAGTTAAATACAGTACTTCACTGATGTTCATAGAGTTACATTAGTTTAAAAAAAAAAGGCAAATTAAAATAAAATTAAGTTCTGCAAAGCTAAGCAAAAGGGAACAATATTGTGTTTTGTTTTCTGAAACTGTGTCTTTGGTCTTAAAAGTAGAAGGGTAGTAAATATAATTTAACAATAACATTATTTTATTTATATGAGGAATTGACTGAGCAACTATTACCCAGAACGTAACTTTGAAACATTATTTGAGAAAGTACAAACAATGTTCTTGATTTCTTCCTCAAAATTAATTGAACTATGTGAAATCATTCTTCTGTCTCTCTCTTAGCCCTGCTCTTAGTCCTGCCACAATATTTTAGCAAACCTGCAACAACCTATCTTTAATATATATACATTGGAGAATTTCTTCCCAAAGCACAAAGCTGTGTAGATTATGAAAGTTCTTTAGCTACTCCTGAAAATCAGCTCCATCAGAGGTGAAACAGAGCAAGCACTTAACATATAAAGGATGACTCCAGTTGAAGAAAAAGATGGTACCCAATTGAAATTTCAGGGAGTGTAAGCAGAGAGAATGTAATCACCCAGTCAGCAGTTGATTAAGATACCACCCTTTTAGCTGTTAGATCTTTAGGTTTTGTGAGGGGCTAAGACCAAGTTAACATTTAATTCAAAAGGTGCAACGTTGCAACCGTCATAGTCTACCCAAGATGGCAGGGACAGCCATGCAGAGGAAATAGCCATCGTTGGCTGTAATCCTAATACCACACAAGTTCAAGTTCTGGATTCTCCATCTCTCTTGCCCCTAGAGCTTCTTCTTTCCTTGAAACACTACATCTAGAAAGAAATCTTGTAAGGTAAGAAAAGAAAATATCTAGTTCAGAAGAACTAAACCTATGCCTGCAAGATTCCTGAAAACAGCATGAGTTTCCAACACAGACTGCATCAGTAATTATTAAGCGGTAACAGCATTTTTATATTTACAATATTTTTCTTTGTCCATCAATTACTCATATTCTAATAGACTATTTTTCCCATTAAAATTCTCAGTAACAGTTGAGAACAGCAAAATTCAGCCAAAGCGGATGGCAAAACAGGTTCAAACTGACTCAGGATATTTTCTGGAACCTGAGTTTCAGTGCTGACTTGTCCTTAGGGTCATGCTATAATAGCAATTCCAAGAATTCCTTAATTCTTACCACAAGTAGTTGCCCTTTAAGGCTAGAAATACATATTGCTCTGCACTTTCATTAAAATAAAAAATATGGTAAGACCAAAGAAAAAAAACATGGTCTTATCTATAGTGTCTCAGCAACAGAGTTGCTAAAGCATCACCAAAGTCTCTCCCTGCAGGAGAGAGGCTGCAAAACCAGCCTTAGGGCAGCCCTTTCCCCAGGAGCAGCTCAGGACTGCCACAGAGGTCATAAACCAGAGCATGTTCCTGTGTCTTCCATGCTCTCTTAATGCTTCTTGTGAAAGATGGGCACTCATTTAGCACAACGTTATGCCAGCAGCAAATCAATGCAAACTGTGCCGCCTTCCAATAATTTTAATGCTAGATCGTGATTGAAAAAGACATCAGGTGGACTGCAAAGTATAGCATGACACTGACCTACTGTTAAGCTTTAATTAGTTAAGGCAGCATAGAGCCTCCCTGGAACAAGATGCTCATATTTCTTAGAAATGCAGACACTCTTCTACAGAAATATGAATTAAGAATAACTTTTTCTATCAGCAAGGTAAAGGCAGGGGAGGGAATTAGGACATGAAGTTCTCACAGGACAGCTCATGAGCTTTCTCTTCTGGGTGGTGTTTGAACTATAAGTACTCCCTGAAGAACAGCAACAAGTAACAGTCTAGATACAGTAGTGTAACTATCAGGTGCTGTATCCTATATGGCACAAGTGCAGCGTGTGCAACAGGAAGGAGGAAAAGGACTAAAATTACTTGTGTTTTACTATTTCTTGCCTCTGCCACTCATGCTCTGTGAGATCTTTAGCGATGCACTTCACTCCCTAACAAAACTGAAAATTAAATTTGTGTGCCATAAAGCTACTGGATGTTTTAACTATCTGCAAAAGTATGTTGATCTGTAGATTAAAAAAGCCATAAACTAAACTAAACCGAATCTCAGGGCTGAATACAGCAGAAACACTGAGGGGTAGCAGGTTTTGGGGAGCCAAAACCATAAACGTTGGCTTGCCTGATTACGGGAATGTCTCCTGCACCGAACTGGCCATGGTGACATGGCCCTGCTTCAGACAACCAGGAGCACTGCATAAAAAATGTTGACCAATTATGTTATAGCATGAAGTGTTAACACAATCTTAGAGCAAATTGTTGTATTAAGTTTCTGTATTGGAATTTGATGTCTATGGATACACAGAATGGAACAATTCCAAATGAACAGCAGAGTTTATCCTAAGTATAGTCACTTCAGTTAAAAAATGAATGGGTTTGCAGGCATGTGGTGGAGAATAGTTAAAAATTACTGGAGTACTCTTCAGATTATTGAAGCAATCTAGGAAATCTAAATTGGTCTGCAGTGCCTGTGCCCAGAGCACCCTATTCACTTCCAAAATGAAGTGCACTCAAAAAAAAAAAAAAAAATAAAAAAAATGAAGCATTACATTTGGAAAGGATCGGAGTTCTGGGCATGCACTGTGCAGAACAATTTAAAATTATTGGAGCACTTCAGTTTCTTTTTTTTTTTTTTAACACACAATTCTTTTTGGAAGCAAATCAAAAAGCATTCTATCATTGTAGGCAAACTCATGAATGATTTAAAAATTGAACCCTATGTAAAACAAAAGGAGGAGAATAATTAAAATAATAACACTAACCCCCTCCTGCCCTGAAACCCACTGAAAGGGAAAAGGAGATGGAGAAAAAAGTAGGAAAGAGAAGAAAAAATCCATACCTTCAAGGGATTAAAAAGAATTGTAGGGACATCTCTGACCTGGTCTGTATGCTTTGCAGAGATCCACAAATCAATACACTGCTGGAGCAATAGGATTGTCTTGGGAACAGACCATGGTGACCCTATCTCCTCACCTTTGGCTACACGAACTTCCTTCACATCACAGAAAATGCCTCTCCTCCTTCCTGGTTGTATCTAAGTGCCTGCCCCCTTAACAGCTGCATTTGCCCAGGACTACTTACAACTTTTTTTGTATGGATTTTTCTTTCTTTGGTGAAAGACATCTTGCATGGGACAATTCTAAAGATTTTGTTGCGATTTGGTCAGGGTTAAAGCTCCAGATCTTCAGTGTGTAGGACTAGGGGGAGTTTCAGCTTTCATTTAACATGAGAGTGTGTTTTCTAGCCCTTATTGTTGATGATAAAAACTTGGAAGTGTGTCCCCAGGAAACTATAGACTCCGAATCCCAGCAGGCAAATGGAAAGATCTCCCCCTTCTCACCCTTCCCCACGCAAACCAAATTATTTTTAAAGCTCAGTATTTAGAAACCGTCTTCACAACTAGGGAACATTTGGGTCTGGCAATCTCCCTTTGCTTTGCCTCCCTCCTGGTATGCAACGTTTCCTCGCGAGCTAAGATTAAACCAAGAACCAGGAGAGGGTCCCCGGTTTGACCTTCGCCGCGTCAGAGGCAGTGAGACGAGCCGGGAGCCGGGAGCCGGGAGCTCAGCCTCCCCGAGCATCGAGGCAGAGGCGTTGCCTCTCCCAGAGCGGCTGCCGAGGGCGAACACACAGGCTGGCAGCCCGCTGCCACGCCGGGAGAAATCCAGGGAGGGTTTATGTCTGTGGGACCGAGGAATGCTGCGGGCCCCGCTCCGAGGAAAGAAGGAGAGTCAGCTTCGCTGCCAACAAAATTAGGGCTCTCTTCCAGCATTCAGAAACGTACATACTTTTATATATTTGCCACATGGCTTTGCTGTGCAGCAGCACATGTGTTGTGGCTGCGCAACGCTGAGTGAAAAGAGCACCCAAATCAAGGAGCGTTGTGGGTGGGGACGTGGCACTGGGTGGCACTGGGTGGGTGGTGGTACCCGAGGTCAGGAGAGACAGCCAGAAACACTCATCTTCTGCCTGCCAAAGAAAAGGTTTGCACCTTATCACCTTTGTGCAAGAGCAGGAGACCCATTACCAGCACTGATCAGAGGTGCTTGGGAAGCTCTAGTCTTTATTTTCTTTCCCTGATTTTGTTATTGTCAGTATGTGCCCTGGCGTTGCTGTCTGCAGCACAAAAGCCTTAATGGAGACCAGGCCCCATTGAACCAGGCAACAAAACCGTAGGAGATAATCGTAAAGAGCTTACATTGAAATCTGACAAGAGGGGCAAAGGGTAGAAGGAATGAAACATTATTATTCCAATCTCAGGTCCCCAAAGTCCCACACCAGTGTCTTAACCATAAAAGATATCCCTCCTCCTATGACTTTAGTCAACAGGGGAGCAACTATTGAAAAATCAGACCCTGTTTTCCCACTGCTCTCCTGAAAACAATCCACAACATAATTTCCTGCATACATCTGTGCTTAAGAGGAAAAATTCTATAAAAGGGGACGTTCTTGACAAACATGCCTATGGTTTGTGAATAGCCTTGGAAAACAAGGAGGCGATTTAGGGAGAGTCAGTTACGAATGCAAAAGAAGGTTTTCCTTGCCATGACCACAGCCAGTATTTGCTCAGCAGAGAAGCAGGTGACACAAGACAATCTGCATGCAGCCGAAGGCTGATGGAAAGCTTGTTTGTGCTCAGTGCGCTTAGAGAAGTTGTTCGGGAACAGTTACGTAAAGATTAGCCCTGTAACGCTGCCAAACACTTTGTGTTATTATGTGCTGTGTTTGTGCCAGGCAGCCCCACATGTCAGAGCTGCCTCATAGGGCAGTTTTAACATGCACACCCACATTTTCAAGACCGCTCGGAAGAATAAAAAAGCCACAGAGGAACCAACTCTGACCTCGTTCGCATGGCTGCCACCACCGATTCCTGTCAGCTTGTACCTGCCTGAGTGCAACCAGCGCAGAGCCAGAAAGGCATATCCACAGCATTTTGGAGATGACTCTCCTAGCCTCCCCTCCTCCCCCTGACCCATCATGTTCCCTCAGAGAATCCCAGCTGCATGGATAAAAAAAAAAAAAAAAAAAAAGTAGCAACTCAACCATGTGGGAGCATACAAATTTAATGTCGGCTAAATAGGAAGGCTGTCTAAATAACACAATGATTGGAGTTATGCAGGTCATAAGTCTAGGGAGTAAGGAGCTTGCAGTGTTTCTTTTCTCCCTCGCTCCGTTTTCTTCACAAAAGTTCATTAAACAATGATTCTTTCCCCTTTAAAAATTTATGAATGAATGATGTGTTCATGAAGATGAGAGAGCAAAAAGCCCTGGCCTTAGCCAGGCGCAGTGCAGTCTGGCACTCTGCAACCTCCCCCACGCACCTTCCTCTCCCAATGTACCTCAAGCCTGACCCGAAACGCTACTCCCCATGATGCCCGCAACCTCACGGAGGGAGACACTTGTCAACAATTCGTATAGGTATTACACATGTGGGACATACCTGTCCTGGCAAGGAGTGGACATGAAGCCCAAGACCCAGAGGAAAATGTTACTTCATCAGTCCAGCAAACCCCTTCAATTTGCACTATGCAGGTCTCGGTCAGGAGGATGCCACAGCCGCAAAGGAAAATAGGAGTCTGTCTGCAAACATAAAAATGAACCTCTTTATCTCAGCTAGTGGCACCATCCTCTTCCAAGGCCTGGACATAGCTACATCAGTGTAGCTTGCCTGATGTGAAAGGGGCAATAAATAACCAACAGTAATGACAAGTTTTTATATAGCCCTTTTTATGGGCAGGTTTCCAGTACTTTTCAAAATAGAAAACTGCCCTGGGTTTCCCACTCATATTCTCTCTCCATCTCCATAGAATCACTTTCTCTTTTTATTTCTTTTTTTATTTAAAATATATTTTCTACATTTATTTCCTTATCAGGCCTTCTTTTTATTTTTTACTTTTCTTTTCCATCTTCTTTATTCTCACTTAGCTTCAGTTTCAGACTTTTTTTGGTTTAAGTATCTCTCCAGTTTTTCTAGTATCCTACTTCTTTTCATTACTTCGTATTTTTGTGTCTCCTCCTCTCTATTCTTTGCCTGTCGGCTTGCCCTTTTCCTACATCTCTTCCTCTTTATCCATTGCCTTCTCTCTTCATCCCCTCTGATGGTGATTCTTTACCTTCCTAGCTCTGTTTTCAAAGTCTTCTTCTCACATCCTGTTCCTTTCAGTGATCATTTCTCATACCCCATTCCCTTTATCTTCTCCTGTTGTTATTATTCTTATTTATATCACTTTCTGCAATAGTGCCCAGAGATCTAATCTTGGCTGCCCTTTCACCACCACCACCACCATCACCGTTCTCAGTGATCCACTTAAACACTCAGGGACATTCCCTGTCTCAAACATCTTCTCTTTTCCAGTTCTTTTTTTACATCCATGGATAGGGACTGGCTGGCAATGGAAATGTTGGGATTAGCATGTCCTTGCGGTGCTATGGGAGAACAGGTTCTGGCTCCAAGGGCAGCCTGCTCTGGAGTCTACAGAGAAGGGGCCACGCCACAACATGGGCTGCAGGCAGAAATCCAGCTCATTTGTTGCAGAGTAGCTGCCCGTAGTTTCAAAGGACACAAACTCCTCCAACAGCTCTAAC
The DNA here is from genome assembly GCF_000708025.1 of Charadrius vociferus. Lineage (NCBI taxonomy): Eukaryota > Metazoa > Chordata > Aves > Charadriiformes > Charadriidae > Charadrius > Charadrius vociferus. The sequence goes on along the minus strand of NW_009649864.1, from coordinate 346,195 downwards.
TCTTCAATAATCAGGTTGGCTGGTGACTGTAGGGAGGAAACAAACAGACTGCAGACTGCCTTCACTGCCTGGGTGACTGCCACCAGCAGAACTACGCTGCTCCACGATTGCCCTCAAGATGAAGACTGTAAGTGAAGATATCTGGGCACGACTGGCACAGCAGACTCCACCTCAATAAGGATAATCCCTACTGGGACAGGAGACAAAATGATTCAGAGCACCTCACAGCTGGAGAGCAGGACGCTTTCTTGAGTACTTTTAAAGGACTAAGCCTGATGATAATTAAGGTTTTTTTTTAAAAAAAAAATAAATAAATAAACACACCACTGTGGAGCTTTCTGGGCTGCAGTGGGAGTATTTCAAGTCACTTCTTAGCTGTGGTAAGGTACAGTTTTGTGGAAGCTCTCGACTCGCTTCCACTTGCCTTGAGCTGAATAGTGTTTTCAGACAGCAAACTTTGGCCTCAGGAGGTTCAATCTTTTTGTGGATTTCTATGTCTTTGAGAAACTGAACCTTAGAGCTTTGCTGGATGGGAATGGTATCCAGGACCTCAACTGAAGAGACAGCACCCGCTTCTTTCTAGAAGGATAAAACGTAGACAATGATTAGCTGTACCACCACCAAAGGAACCCCAGGTAACTGGGCCAGGTTGAACTTCCCTTACTTTGACAGGCTGCATTGTGTGTCATAACTAAGAGAGGTCTTCAATCCAGAGGGCTGTGAAAGCCAGAGGAACAAAATGAAAAAAGGGAGAGGGTTGAAGTGACATGAGGAAAAAAGTGGCTGCAGGAACACTGGAACAAGGCGGGGAGGGAGTGGAAGAGAGATGCAGAGAGCAGAAAGAAATTGAGAGCAGTACAGTTGTTTAAAAAAAATGCTACTTATGGAAAAAAGATCCAAAAGCTGGCCCTGCAGGTACTGTTTTTTTTTTCTCTTCTTTTAATTCCTTCTTCTTTCACCTTTCATTTTTGGAGGTAAATGTGTTGTAACCCATCTGTGTATATTTGTCAGGTCTTTGGCCACGTACACGGTTATGACATGGTCAGAACACTTTGGACAGAAGAGCTGGTAACACTGACCTACATTACACCAACTTGTACATTTTCAGTCCCCAGTATCTCTCCCAGGCTTGTTCCATGCCCAGGTGCACGTTATATTAACTTGGTTGTTTCCACACACTTCCATACTTTTTTCTAACAAATTGTGGATATTTAAACACTTTCCACACAAATCTGCGAGGATAAATCAGAGGCTTCAGCCAAATCTACACTGTCTGGTCAGTAATAAAGATTTTTGATTTTTGATTTTTGATATCATCATTGTCTTTCCTGTGCTGTGTAGTGTGTGAGAGTTTTACCTGAGGATTCTGAAGGTCATTAAACATCTTGGGGAGCAAATCCACTGTCATCCTATAGACCAAAACAATGGGAAGACTGTTTGTTTTGTTTGTGGGGGAAAAAAAGTTTTTTTACTAATACAACAGTGTTTGATGCCACTAGCAGGGATATGTATTCATGCTGCGCATCCTCAGCTGTATAAAAAATAGATCAAGAAGGGTTTTTTTATTATTTTGGAAAGAGAAAGAGAGAGAAAAAGAATGAAACTTAATATGTTTGAAATGTTTGTAAATTTTTAAACATAAAACCCCAACAATCCCATATCCCTATCAACCTGTAGCTTATATTATTAACTTAGCATACAACATTAAAAGAAGCACAGTTATTATTGCACCCAGGAAATAAGGACAGATGGGCAAAGAGAAGGAGGGAAATTAAAGGGGAAAGACCATTATTTTCGTGTACTCAAGTTCTGATATAAAAATGGGGATTTTGTCTGCTAGATGTTGATGTGCACAAAATCATAGCCAGGTCTAAACGCGTTAGTCATGGCAGGGGGTTAAAAAAGAGAATATTTGAGAATAATGTGAATTAAAAAAGCAAGTTAGTTTAAATTTCTGTTTGGTAGGGCCTGAGGCCTACAACTCCAATGGGAATACACTGTAGCCGGAGGGCTGATGAATGCCCTTAATGAAGTTGGACAACCTGGAATACATGCATAAAATGATTTTAAATATTGATATGATGTCATTGTGTGTCTGAAGATATTGAAATGTTCATTTTCAGAGCTAGACAGGTTGTGTCTAATTTATTATGGGGAGGGGAATGATTATTTACATTTTTTAATGTAGCAATAAAACAATTATGGGATTTAGGGAGAGAGAAAATATTCATGCTTCTCAGAGAGCAAAAATGCATGTTGCGATGGAAATGACTTAGAGGAGCTTATACCAGCAAATATTAAGACATACAATTTCCCTTTTTCCTTCCTGATAATTGAGGCAATACATTCATAAAGTATGTAAAGTAAAAGGACCCTTTGACCAATGTTAATTATATTTAACCTACTCTATGTATAGCAGAAGGAACAGCTTAAATATATCACTGGGGATGACTAACTCACCCATATATTCTGGATGTGTCTATTATAACATTTCCATGACATTGCCTGGTTTTCAGAACAATTCTCACCGTGAAGAAGAGGAGACGCAGTGTTACAATGGTACGTTCAGTTCCGTTGTGATATGAAAGTTTTTACGGAGAATGCCTCAGGGCAGCTGTCTGCCTCGTGTGTTCGGTATTACGACTGTATAACACACAGGGGTGGAAGTGTATTAAAGGCAGAGCCATTGCAGTCTGCTGGAGGTTGCTGATGCGAAGGTCCAATCATGATGATCCCCAGACCAACCTAAAGAAAGAAATTCTTTGCAGAAATTGCCTAGGATACTTTCTTCACTTGTTCTTTTGTTCCTGGCTGATATTCATCCCTACCTGCAAAGAAAAAGAATTTAGATTACATTTCAGCTCTAGTGCAAACTGGAGCATCTCCCTTGTACATGGAGGCACTTAGGGGGTGATTTTCTGTTTCTCTAAAGCATAAGATCAGCGTTGTCTGCACCTATGATACATGCTAGCAAGCAGAAATGAAAACTTTTGCACCTCTCTGCTCCCTTACCTACCTTTCACATCAGTGATTTAAAACAATTTAGCAGAATAGTTAAGCACGTGCCTAACTCTAAGCATCTCACTGAAGCTCTTTCTCTGCACAAAGGTGGGTAACTTCTTGCTGAATCATGACCCGTATGATCACAGATGCAGTGTAATATCAAATAGGTCCTTTAAAGAAGATACACACTGTACTCTCTTGTTCCACTTAACAGATCACAGGCATGAGAAATACTGCTTATGATATGGGCAGAGCTGTTGCTGTGTCCAGCCTTGAGGTAAGCTCCAGAACGGACAAAATACTTTCAGGAATGCAATGGCAAAATTGCCAGAGATGCTGTCTTCTACTGGATGCCCTTCCTTTCCCTGCAGCGTATATACCGATAATGACTGGATGGACAAATGAGGCAGAGGGAGGGAAATCTTGAACACTATGCCTGGACCCAGTCATCAGTACGAAAAAGAGCTATAAAGGTGGAAGGAAGGAAGCATGGCTGAGGATAAAGGATATGTGAAAAAATCCCATTTTTTTTAGTGAGCAAGACAGATAATTGAAGAGGACTTGAGAGAGATGGGTAAGGTCACAAACGGCCCAGTGGAAGCCCACAGGCATTGATTACTGCTCTTCGCACAGTATCAGAAGGAAGGGACACCCAGTGAAATGAGCAAGCACTACATTTACAACAGAGGAAGCCATTTTTTCCACAGAGCAGGCAGTTGTGCAAATTTTCTGCTGCAAGATGATTACAAGAGGCAAAAAAATACTAGTAGATTTGAAAAGATTAGACAAGTTCATGGAGGATAGCTTCTTAAGTCTGGATATAACCTCTGATTCAGGAAATTGTTAAACCATTGATTGTCAGAAACAAAATCACTTTACATGTCTCCTGTTTCCTCTGCTGTTCCCCTAATCACCCATCCCTGCTAACACCAGATAGTAAACAGAACTAGAGAGGCTGCCCAGGCTCTGATGAACGTGTATGAGGTACATACAACATTCAGATATTTTTTAGTTCATCTCCACCGGCTCGTCACTGAGCTGATTCCTGGCATTCTTGACCTCTTTCATCCAAACAGAAGCAACTGTCAATACCAAGTGAGTTAGAGACTAAGAGCACAGCAGACAGGGAAGTGTCTCTGTAGGCTCACTCTTGGTGCAGATGCATGTGAACCTCCACATACACATTCACGGGTTAGCCCGATCCCCCGTCCTTGTGCACCCTCAGCTTCCCCCAACAGCCATGTTTCACACTATGTCTCAGCAACTATTTGTTTCTTGGGTTTTACACCACGTGTGTTACCGTCATTTAAAACTAATTTTGATTAAGGAATGGATCAGATCTCATGACAATTGCAGCTACCTTCTTTTCTGAAGTGATTGCCCTGGAAGGAACAGCGTTTGGATCTCAATTTGGTAATCAAATAGCCAAACTATGTGATTAGACTATATCAAATTAGTCACCGTTCACCAGCTGACACCCCCAACTAATGCCTCCTGCCACTAATTGACTTTATTTCCACTTCCTTTAATGTGGCTACCTGTTTTCAAGCTGTTAACTGGATTTACATGTCTTTCAGCTTGGTCTTTCTAATGAACATCCTGTATCCCTCCTGCTCTTCACCTATCCTTACCAGCATCAACTCTCTTTCCTTCCACCCCTCATTTCTGTTTTCTCTTTTGTCTTGCATACACTTTCATTCTTAAGCTTCATCTCTAAAATAAACATGCAGCATCATTTCAGCCAGTATACAATGAAACATTGTGAAACTTTAGGGTGAGAAGGCAGGTGAGCACTGCCTTTGAGTAGAAAGGTGTCTCCAACACAAACAAAAAAAACCTGGGCTCGCTGAATGGTCACAGAGAGAGGTCAGGACTTTGACTGCAAGGAGCTTCCTAAACTTCACCCGCTCGGGCTTGAGGGGTGGAACACAGCTGGCAACAGGGGATCACACCTGAATCCTGGCCATCCTCAATTCAGCCTCGTTTACCGTGGCCACACAAAAATACTGCCTCCCCTATACCTGCCCCTTGCTTTGCCCATGTGCACGGAGCAGGTGTGAGGCAACCTCAGCTGGGACAGAGCACACTGGTGTCCGGCAGGATGCTGGCATCGCTTTTCTCTGTAGGAACATATAACATGCTACAGCCTTGCCCAGCTACCCAGTAAAGGCTCTGGGTTACCTAGCACAAACTTGAGCAGCCCCCAGGCAGCTGTAAACGGCGCAAGCGGAGCTGAGAATGGGGGACTTCTCTCCAAAGTGCGTGGAGTAACACAAAAGCCGTGCCCTCTCTGCTTCAAAGCCACAAATCGGTTACTTACCCAGTCTGGATCAGGCTGCCCCCCATATTTGGCTTAAGACTGTTTTAGTTAATAAATATCGTCCACCATTCATAGAAAGTTTGACTATACAATACACGTTGCTAGGAAAAACAACTGTACATTAACATTGTTCACTGCTAATATGGGATACAAAGGAAATATAAAAACACTGCAGCAATGACAACTTTTACCTGGAAGAACATAAGCATGGTAAGAAACTGGTTTTGTTTGGTTGTTTGGTTTTTTTTTTAAAGCTTTAAATTGTTCCTAAATATCAACATTATTTTAAAATATTGTAGCATTTCTATTATAGAAATGTGATCTTAGCTGTCTAAAATTGTGTTCACAGAACAGAAAAGTAGCATTATTTTAAAGCTTTTAACATTGAAGGAATAAACTTTAATTCATTTATTCAGCTGAAAAAATTATCTGAATACAATTGTAATTCAGAGTAAGTGAAAATATGTTTCAATTCACATTTAACTTTTTGACACTTTTGTATTGTAACATATACAATTCCAAAATTATTTACTGTATTTTGTTTCTTCTTTTACAAGGCAAGTGAAAAGCTTTCTACAATATGGGTCAAAGCAAAATTCTCATTCTTAAGCTTCCTAAAGAATTGTGTTCACTCAGCTGATCTTTTTTATGTGTATAAAAATCACCCCTTTATTTGATTTCTGCTAATCAGCAATCATCGTTAGAAATGACATTTGTCTGAAGAGCTGCAAAATTTTTAGTATACATTTGCAAGGCTGATTTAAAAATCACATCGTATAATATATATTACAACATATTGTCTAGGCTGCCTTAGAAGAAATCATTGATACAACTGAGTAAGCCAGCACTGGCCTTGATGGAATAGCGTTGGCACAAAAGAAATAATGCAGTAATGCACTCCCAAGAATTGAGAGCTAATAGAGAGCAACATAATGGATATTACCCAGGATGTAATACCCTTATTCTCATACATACCACTTCATTTCACATCAGGATGCAGACAAGCTCAAAAGAGAACTTGTGGGGGGGAAAGGAGGAGGATGAGGGACAAGGGCTCGTCTGTGAACAGATGAATCCAATTCACCAACGAAACCTCTCAGGCCCAAGTGCAAGGCATAGATTCAGTGACACTAGGTGCGAATTTTAAGGAACTCTCTCAAGCTAGCCAGTTTTTCAGCACTCCAGATCTGTCCTTGAGTTTTGTTCCACCTCTACATCTCCCTTCTCATCTTGAGCAGGAAAGTCCCATACTGGTAAATGTCTGAGGGCAGTAACCCTAGAGACAGATCTGAATCGGTTCAAGCAACTGTTGTTCACTCCTGAGAAATTTGGCTGGATCTGGATAATTTAGCAAAAGAATGTTTGGGGGGTTTTTAGTCACATTCGTTACACTTACTTGTGTTGCTCTTGTGCAGCAGCCCCACCATGCTCTAACTTCACAGGACCATGACAGCCCCTACCCCAGAGCTTGCAGCAAGTGCTCCTAGCCAAGAAATGCAAAATCACACTGAAAGAGGAAAAGGTAAATTTTGTGGTCTCTATATTCCTATATTCTGTTCATATAAGTTCCTGTATTTGGCTTAATGCTTTGCCTCCCAACTTCTGTCCTGTAAAAACACTCAGATTTCTGAATCAGCAGCTCCAGAATCTTAGTTTAAATTTATCACTTATTTATCACCCTTTCGCAGAAACAGTTTCTTTGTGTGTGTGAGAATGTGAGTGCCCGTATCCTCCACACTTGCCATGATCTGAATCTCTTTGCGATGTAGACAGAGCTCTGCATCTTTGTTGTCCCGCATCTTCAGGCAGGCATTTACATCACCGGGATGCAGATGCTAAACATTACTATTGTTATCAGGCACTGTCTTATGCCCACTCTGCCCTCACCTAAACGGCTACATAAGATGCACGGCAAAGGACAGTCAGCCCCCAGGTTTCTGGGCAAAATACATACCTCTCGATTCTGCCATTGATTTGTCAGGAGATGTATACTCAAGTAGATGGTTCAGAAGAGGATTCTTTAGGAAGAGTGTGGTCAGATTGACCTCACTTTCACTGAGCTGACAGCCTGGTGAAGAAACTTAAACTGAATATCAAAATCATCAGCAAAAAACCTCCTCTTTCTTTGATTGTACAGTTTAAGAGGAGCCATTCGAGCTCAATTTATTCTCTACACAGGAACTTCATTGATTATCTCAGACATTCATGCAGGAAGGAAGATGAGATAAGAAGAAAGTTCTTTTTTTTTTTTTTAAAGTGATTGCAAGATGGAGAAAACTGCTTTGTGAGTGTAATATATACCATAAAGTTCCCTTTGTGTAATCTGCTACTGAAAAGTGAGAAGAGTTTACCTTTTCTGAACAAAAGAAACATTAGAGATGGGCTGATGATTACTGAGGGCAGAGATATGAATACTAGGATTAGGGTATATATTCAGATATAAGATTAGCATACAAAAAATAAGTTTTCTTGGCGAAAATATTATGGAGGTTCTTCCATTGTCTTGTACTGTCAATCACCAGCATTGGGAAGAGAGGCTGATCACTATTCATTTTTTTTTTCTAAAGGGTATTCTGGTTTGATCCCAGGCTATCGACAATAGTGGGGATTTCCACTGACTTTGAGAGGGAATCAATCCTGATTCAAGACTGCTGCCATGAATGGAGACGGGTGTTCAGTTCTGTTCTACCAAAGTCACATGGATGCTCCACCAGTCCTGCTCCAGTGGGGAGGGAACTGTTGGGTTACAAACCTGAACTCCGGGGGCACGCAGAGGCACAACATCGCTGCTTCACACACTGGTAGGTTACTGGAAAGGATGAGGAAGCAGTATGTGTTTTATTTGAACTTTGGTAGTTGTATGAATTGAATGGATTAAGTATAAACATACCCTGGGAGGGGCTCTGCTCTCAAGTCAGTTGTTCGAACGCAGTTATCGCCTTCATAGAAAACATCACATTTCCTAAAGGAGCCAAGGCGTGCACTTTCACATGAGGGCAGTTCTTGTGCATTGATTGATGCAGAAAGTTTAAGTTTATAGATTCCTTGGGTCCATTTACAGAGTACCAAAAACATCTTCAAAGACAACCTCCCGTTCAGGGAAGCTTTTATGGGCGCACACTTTGAAACAGCTGTTTCAACTGAGGACAACCAATCGTTGTCTGGGAAGAAACTGGAGGGGAAAACAAGGCTCAGTCAAAATGCCTTTGTGCTTTGTTTTGATCTCGGGATTGCTCTGCGTCAGTCCAGTCCTCTGGTGCAAGCCAAAGTGACATGTGAAATGTATCAGTCATGAGTGGCACTAAAAAGCTGTAACAATTTGTGCTCTTATTCATAACAGCTCTGCTGACAGCAGGTGAGGGTTGGCATGTGGGCCCCTAGAATATCTGCACTGAAAAGTAGCCACACCACAGCCCTCCATGACTAGCTGAGGACTCTTTAAGTCTCCTTGACAAAACACCTGGAAAGGCAGATGAATCTTACCCACAGCTTAAAACAAAGAGCACCTCTACTGTCCCAGCCAGGAGAACATGAACTAAGCTAGCAGAATCATTCTTACTTGATGGGTCACTTCAACAGGGTCAGAGCAGAGCTGGTTGTAGCTACTTCAAGAAATACCTGCAAAAGCAACCGGAAGCATGCCTCAGGGAGGAGCTAGGTAGACCTATATGCATACCATCTCCTTTATGTCTGCTTATACTGGTGTTAGATTTTGGTGTAAGTATAAGCTACAGAGCACAGAAGCGAGGGACACTTGAATTCTGGTATCCTCTCTTACATTAACCCCTTTGGCCTAGGGCAAATCTTCTAACTTTTTTTGACTTGTCATTTATATTCACAAATGCAAATAAAACTGTACCACCTATGTGATATTAGTGCTGGATGTTTGTATGCTAGCACTGGTTTTAACCACGGATTTATGCAGAAGTAGGATTTTCTAGAACGAGCTTGTAGAGAACCTGTATCATGACACGCCTTTTGAAAGCTCAGTACAAGGTAGAATATTCATGTTTTGCATTTCTCTGGCATATGCATGCAGGGTGGGATACTTTCTAATATTTATTGTCTCCCGAACGCTCTGAAGCTGACAAATCAAGCATTATTAAATAGACACTTTAAAAAAATTACTCAGCTGCTAAACCAATCACTGTAGGTTGCAGCTCAAAATGAAGTTGGAAATCTGCACCTTTTAATAAAACAATCTGCTTGAGAGCTGATGATATTTGGTTATGGAATTTATCTGTAAATATAATTAAAAATTCAACGAGAGAGTGCTCTGAACTGAGGGGTAAATATTCAGCACGATGCAGAGTGCTCAAGCTACATGATTCCCATTATCGTTAATGGGAGTCCTACAGCTAAATCCCTAAGCATCACGCTAAAAATTTACCCCCTAGTGTTTGCAGATGGAACAAAAGGATTATTGTACATACCAGCAGAAAATAAAGTTACCACTGACATTTTGACCAGAAAGCTTCCATCAGGATTGATCGGTGAAAGATTTAGCCTACTAATTCCCCTGCAGACGGTTTCTTTGGGGTTTCTCCCATCTGAAAAGGCATTCTTGATTTTTATTTAATTCATTTCTATTTACTGGTTTTCATTTCATTATTTCTCTCAAATTCCTCTCCTTCTGGCTTCCTACCATAACACTTCTTTCTGCTTCACCCCAGGCTTCCTGGCTTCGGCATGCACAATTTCAGGTCCCTGAACCTTAAACATAATGGACATAAGGACAGAAGAAAAGTACGTATGCCAATGACCTTTCAGCTGAGTTAGCTGAGTGTGCAAATTTAGCCGGCAATAAAATGCTGCAGGGGATTTTAGGGGTGATTAAAAAGTTGAGGGGGGGAGGGGAACTCGCACAAGCAACTTCTTTCTTTTCTGGTTTGCACCTTCTGCTCTTCTTGGGCCGGGGCTACAAGCTGTCAGACATCCCTAACCCTGTTCAAATCAATGACAATTCATAAGTCTGATCCTGCCAGATTTACCAAGCATCCTTGATTGGGCATTGGCTGGAGCAAAACAGTGCAATCCAGTAACTTTTTTTAGGTGCTTTTTGATAACAAATTCTTAAATCATGGAAACAATGCTTCTGACCCATCTTTTAAGAAGTGAACATATATATGCACACACATACACACAGCAAAATGAAAGGAAACCTCTAAAAGTCTAATTTCCATTCTTGATTTCACTTATTTTAAACCAAAAATAGCCAAAGAGGCTTGTTTATCCTTTGTAGACCACTCTGCAGTCCTGAGTGAATTTTTATGGGTGAGTTTTAAAGCCCTCAACAACAGGGGCTTATAATGGAAACACTGATAGACCGTTATTATAGTGCCGGTCATAAATACAATGCAATTTCATTTTATATAACATTCTTCATACAAAGTATCAGAAAATGTTTTACAGTAAGCATCAATTGCAAGCAAAAGCAAAGGGAAAGAGAATTTAAAAGCAAACTTTCATTGACTTTAGCAAGGGGGAAAGAATTCCTTACAGGATAACACAAATAAAAGTGTAAGCTTTCTCCTGTCAGGCTTTTCTGTAGAAAGCTCTGAGGAAGCTGAGAATATGTACACAAAATGTACACTTCTCTCCAAAATTCAAGATTTCTGCTCCTAGTTCCTCTCTTTCTTTATATACTGGTAAGGCTCCATCACATATCTCGGCAAGGAGATTAGTTAAATATTCTGGCAGGATCAGGCCTAAACTCCTGAATTGTCATTGATTTCAACAGGGCTGGGGGCACCTGACAGCTTGTAGCCTTGTAGCCCCGACCCAAGAGGAGCAGGAGGTGCAAACCAGGAAAGAATGAAGTTGCTCGTGCTAGTTCCCCTCCCCCTCAACTTTTTAATCACCCCCAAAGTCCCCTGCAGCATTTTATTGCTGGGTAAATAATATAATGAAAAAGTGCCTACATGACACAAGCCACATGGGCACAGACAGCTATTAAAACCGAAATGATTTATTTCGTAACAATCTGAGGTAGCACACTTTAACTCTAGGTACAGCAACCCCTCCATTTCTGCTTGCCTCATTTGCATAGGTAATTGACAGCTTGTTAACAGCTCATTAGGAACACTGAAAACCATGTGACAGATACAAACCTAGTGCTAGAGGGGAGAAAATCTGTGAATTACAGTATATTGAAAACTCAATCAGATTCAGAATTACAGGTCACAAAACAAGTTGGTTATTTTATTAGGTTAAAAAAAAATTAAAAGGTTAACGTACCATTTTTCGACCTGTATTTTTAAGATAGCAGGCTACAGGGTAATTAATTAAGAATCTGATTGTGATGTGAGCTACTCTCCATTGCCGTGGATAGGTTTACAAACGATACTAGGCTGACACAGTAGGACGAGTAATAATTGCAGAGAATTTTTAAAAACATTAAAAAGTCTTGATGTGGTATTCAATTTGGGCTTTGGAATATACCTTTCTCAAAAAAAGCAAGTAACTTACAGACACTGCAATCTAATATTCTGTAACTGAGAAAAATGTGAGGAATAATTTGATTTTAGTCTATAAAAAGAAGATAAGTGTTCTGATTTGCACACTCTTACTATCTGTAAATTTTGATGATGCTTTTTTTTAAAGGACATTTGAATATAAACAGTGCAAATAACAGTTATATCAGCAAATCTACTTTTTGTATTAAACACACACACCCCATAATCTTGCTTTTCTAGCACTGCTAGCAGAAATACAGTAACCTGTACAAATCAAATGGTCGTCTTGAAAAAAATCTCTCCCTTTCCTTTAAACCTCATACAGATTCCCTGTAATCCAAGTGGCATTTGCTGATGAGGACATAGCTGGCCAACTGCATGCTGGTCTGTAGAGCAAACCAGTAAACCGTGTGATTTCAGATCTTCTTCTTTCAGACACCAGTGTTTCACAGATTCTTCCCACATCCCTCTGAAAAAAAAACACTAACAAAATGTGATCCGATCTAAAACCCTGCCTATTTAGCAAAAGGAACAATATTGAGGCGTAGGATTATCAAAATCCCTTAGTGCTTGCTCACATGGAGGGTTGTGCTGTTTCAGTTCAAGAGGTCCAACTGCTGCAGTATGGATGCATATGTTATTTAGATAAGTTCCATAAAAATAACTTCTGATGGAGTTTCTTATCTGAAATCACGGATCTACTTCTGTACTATGAATATAGCCATATGACTACAGTACTCTGGCTGGTGGGGATAAAATCTCCTTGTGCAGACATGGTTTAAGAGTGATTAATGAATCCATGACCTGCGATACAACGAAAGTCGCGCTTGTGAGTCACTTCAGCACTTTTGAAAGCTCCATCTTTAGTCTTCATTATGAACAAAACCAATAGGGCTGTTGTGCCCCCAGCATTAATTACACTGACTCCTGCGCCGGTGAAGTTACGCTGTTGTAACTACAGCAATATAAACTTCTAATGCAGACACGCTCCAATGGTATAAAGAGAGCTTTACACATAGTACAACTGACCCCAGATTTACACTGAGCTTAAGCAAGGCATGATTCACATACGCTGAAGAAAAATTAGCTCATTTTTTGCCCTTGAGTCCATACCAACTGAGGAGTTTGTGCAAAGGAAAAGTCAGTACATGACTACTGAGAAGCAACAGTGATGGAAAAACAGCCCAAGTTCAAGATCATAATTAACTAAACCATCATAGCATGGCAAACAAAAGAGCTGGTGAACTCACCACGGGTAAGAATATGAAATAGGTAAAACGTAGACTTCCACACCAAAAATCAATGATTTTTACTTACATGCCCTTTTCTTTAACCATACCAGTACAAACAACAATGGAAATGCTGTGTTTGACAATAGGTCTCATACCTGAGTACTGAGCCAAAAGTCTCAGACAAAAGGGCTTGATCTTGAGGTTTCCTCTATGCCATGCTTCAGTCATGCATATGTCTAACAGAATGTCTTCACTGTCAATGTTCTTTGAGGCCTGGGCTTTGGTTTTCTTTTCCTTTTTTTCCCCCTTGGTTTTTACATGTGAGAATCCCACTTTGATTTGGTTCCTATAGGGCAAAGATAAACACTGAAAATCAGTAACTAAACTTTTTCAAAGCGTAGATCACTTTCCAGTTAGGCTGTACTGAATTACAGCTGAAATTCTGGGAATATATTCTTTTTCTGCATTAACCACTCAGTCAACCCTTATAAGCAGCTGACATGATTAAAATGAAGTTTGAACTTTTTCTGCAGATTAATTCTCTGACTTATGACAAGAGTATTCTAGTTTTCATTAACTTAAGTGCCAGTTCCTTAGGACTCTTATTTTTACAGTTTCTAATCTACAGCTTTGTAATGACTTGGTCTCAGGAACATATTATTCTATATTTCCCTTCCTTCAGTCCTTGAGCAAGGGGCACTCAGGCTTTCCAGAGAGGGAAAAGGGCTGCTTCGCTTTGGCTTCCAGCTTGTGATGTTATAAGATACTGGATTTTGCTACTGAAAGTACTTGATAGTCAACGCAGAGCTGCAGTCCTCTCACCTGCTCAATGAGCGTTCAGGTTTCAGTGTCAGTGGTGAAAAGCCTCCAGCTCACTAATTGTTCCCTGTTCTGGTAGCACGTTCCTACACCCTTCCTTAGAGAGAGTACGCTGCCCATCACGTCACGCTGATGTTAACTAAAGGCTCATTTCTAGACTACCAGCCCAGCACAAACAGGTGTCCCGGTGCAGTGCTGTACTTGAGGGCACAGAAATGACTTGGAAGTCTCTTTAGGAAGCATGGGGTAGAGTTCTGGGTTTGCACCTGCATGGCACTGTTGTTTTGAGCAAAACCAAGCCATTCTTTGCCTGTTTACATTATAAGCTTATACAGCCCCATCTGTCTTCTTGTGTCTTTATACAGCCTGTGCCACAGTGGCAAGTACATTCGCTCACCAGCTTCCTTCTAGTTTTTCAGTTTCCAACTGTGATCTTAGGATGACCTTAACAAAGATAATAAATATCAGATGAATTACTTTTTTAGCTCTTTCCTATCAATATACAGTCTTTATAATTTTGAATATTGACAACAAGAATAATTAAAATATGTCGGTAAAGTTGACTCCAGCTAACACTTTAAGTGCAGCACTAAGCAATAAAAACATTTTTATATATTCTTCTAAAGGGCAATACTCCCTGCTCCCAGTTTTACAGGATAGTTATTGAAGACATCCTTTCTTATTTACATGGTTGAAACGTACGTGTAAGTGACATTGCGTATTTTTAGCTCAATGCACAATGCACTTTCACCAGATTGATGAACTATGTCTGGGCTGGGAAATCAGGGAGGAAAAATGCATATTTAGAAGCAATGAATTCAAACTTGCAAGTCTGTTCTTCAGGTATCCAACTTCTTTTAAGCTAGACAGCTTTAGACATCTCATGCTTTCCTAAATATTCTTCCTGTTTAAACAACTAATGTAAATAGCTGTAATATGTGCAAAGGGCTTCTCTAGGAGTCTGCGTGAGATAAAGAGTTTCTTCAAAGCTTGGGAAATAAGACCAGATTTCAGTACTGACTGACAAACGGATAAAAAACCAAATGAACCCCTTCTAAGATCTGCCCATCCAAATTTGCAAAAGCCACGAGCTATCTTACAATGTCAAAAGTCACATTTTAGGTTTGGGGTTTTGTTTTGAGGGAGGGGGAGTTCAACTGTGGAGCAAGTTTTGCATGTGTTCTTTCATAAATCATGACAACATCACATCAGCTTTACAGAGTGACACCCTACAGACAGTCCCCCATTTTGACTCTGAGTACCTTGCAAAATACAGCCATTCTTTCATTAAATCTGAGCTGAAATTATAACCAGAAATGCTGTGTTCTGGGGCTGAGAACAGTACCTCTCCAATAAATCATTCAAAACAAACACTTTGAGTTGCTATATCTATATAGGTAATAGGCAGCAGGTAAGTTCAAAACATAATCAAATCCACTACTGACATTTTCTTTAGACTATTCTCTTACTTTCTGCTGCACTTCTACTGGATATTGCTTCCTATTTAAGATTGTTTTACTTATAAGGCTCTGAGAACACAGCATAGGAAAGAACAACAAAAAAAAGGAGAAAAAATGCCAGGTTGCAAATAAGCTGCACACATGGAAGGGCTGTGACATTATGCCTCTGAAGCAGTCCACCTACAAATGTTTGAAGATGCTCCTGAAAATGTAGATGCACTGGAAATACTTCTGTTAATACTCACTAAAATAACTGGTTGGGTAAATGGGTACAAAGAAATAGCCAGTTGTTCAAATACCTTTCCAGCCTTTGAAAACATTACCGTTCCAGAGAAGCACAGTTAGCTCATCTAATACATACACAGATTTGGACAAATTCATGCATTTTTTCACTTTTTAGTAACTTGCCCTATAGATGCACGCTATCATGTGTGTCATAAATTAGAGCCAGAATAAAATTTGTCTGTTTTTATCCACAAAACTTCTGAGCCACTGCACTAAAGTTCTCCATGCCCCACTAAGCACCACAGGGGCATGTAAAACAAAAGCAGATGGAGCAGACACACACATAGATTTTAAATATATTAACACCAAAAAAAACCCACCAAACCACCGCACAAGTTTTAGCATTTTGTACACTCGAGCCAAAAATGAGAAAAGTAACTTAATTCCTGAGATAGGTAACATGACTCAGGATAGGCTGCTGCATCTTTACCTCTGTTCTAGATCCTAACATTATTTCTTTTTTTAAGCTCCTTTCCTAACTGGATTGCAATAGCGAAGTGGGATTCACCATACCAAATCTATCCACTGACTTGAAAAATTCAGAATATATGCATAAAACAGAATTTCTCGAAACAATGTTATACTTTTGTGTTGCCCATGTGCGGTGCTGTTGGATCTATGTCTGGCTCTCCCCACCAAGCACGCAGACAACTTAGTCTTAGGACTCGATAAGTAATAGTTTTCTAGTTACTGTCTTCTATCAAACATAAGTTATTGTTTCAAGTTAGGACTTCTTTACCAATGCTAGTTTTAAATGAGCGCATATTTTTAGAAATGGGTGTTTTTATGTGGCTGCCTGTACCAAGTGTGTGTCTGCATGTGTCTGTATTTCTACACAAAAATACACAAAATCTGTTTCATGTACAAAGCTACAGAAAAATGCCTTCTTTTGACATCATCTATGTGCAGGGTAGGCACCACAGGCAGTTCCCTCAGTTACTCTGGAGTAGCCATGAGCCCTGCCCTGTGACTACGCTGCCAATGGGCTGCCATTTTCTTTTAATTCCCTTCTTTGATTCGGAAGAATCTCCAACAACATCCCTGGTCAACCCCCAACAACATCTCTCTCTTTAGGTAGTCAATTAAGGGTGTTTCCATGAATGCTTTTTCTTTTTTTTTTTTTTAATTCTTGTGGTGTAACTGTTAAATGTTGCCTTGTAGGCTTCAAAAGCCACTTATTTAATATGGCAGGTGTGGAAATTCTAAAGCTCCTCTGGTTTCTTGGACATAAAGTTTTTGTCTTGTCATCGTTTGCTAATTCTGCTGCAGTGAAGGGCAGGCATATTACAGAGGCTGACCTAAAATTGGGCGATTCTGTCCTATGAACACTTCAGACAGTACAGATCACTGGCCTGGGATGTCTCCGTTCAGAATTATTCTTAGCTCCACACATCACAGTCGGAAGTCCTAATAGCGCTGTAGTATGGAGTTAATGCTCATTAAGATTTTTTTTATTCTCTGCTTTTGTTAGGAATATGTCTAATTAAAGGTCATTTACCCCCACCTGGGAACGTCTTGTGCACGTCTGAACGAAACAGTTCAAAACTCTGTCCTTTTACACTTCCACTTCATTCAAGTAACGACAGGGTTAAATTGCTAATAGAGGTTTCATGAGGTCTGCCAGAGCCCACTCTCCAACACTTACATCTGTTCAACAATTATTACAGCATTTTTGTCATAAAAAATTCAACACCCTGAGTGTCGTGCTAGCAAAACCTGAAAATTTATGCAGTGAATAGAATAGCTAATTTCTCTGAGGAAATGCAGGGGGAAAAATTACAGATTTAACTTAAATTCTCAAGTACTGTAGAGCACACATCTGACTCCCTCTTTAGGTTTTGTCACCATGTAGCATAAGTAGGAATACCGTCTACAGCGGATCAAGAAACCTTTGCAAAGCAAATTTATGCCTTCTAAGAAACAATGTTTAAAACTCAGAAGGGGGCTGTGCTGGATTCATCGTTTTACCTCACGAAATCTCATTTAAATAATAAATTATTCAGTTTATTCTCAGGATAGGGTTATTCTCTCACTACCCCTTGCTGTTAGAGAGCGAACCGCACCCTTCGCAGGGTACAGGTAAACGACACAGATGCTGAGGCAACAAACTGCCAGAAAAAAAAATTCTTTAATCTCGTGAACTTTGTGCCGGGCTGCTTGATGTTTTTGGTAAAAGCAAAAAGAAAACAGAACCTGCCTCGCTCCTCCATAAGGTTAGGAATATGGATTTTATGCTAAAACTAACGCTGTCTAGTTAAGACGCCAGTGGACTGGAACAACATGCTAGAGGCTATAGCCTTCTATTCTCAAGGGCCGGACTCTTACTTCCAGTACCGGTGGTTCAGCCATAACGATAATTGCAGCCACGACGAGCGGGGAGCTCTTTCAGCATCACGAGAGCAACAAATAAGACAAACGGTTTGGGAAGTGTGTGGGGGGGGTCATTTTCAAAATGCAAGGTGGGAAGAGGACGCTGGCTGGAGCAAGGACAGATGCTGCATGTCCCCCCTTCCTCAGGCCATACCCCGCTGGGGTGACGGGAGCCGGGCAAATGTTGCTGCTGCAGAGGCATCCGTGAGTTCAGATGAAAAAAGCAGGTCGGCTCAAAGGATATTTACAGGCATTTTTGTTGATTTTCCACAAACAATATAGGCCCAACAAGCTTATGAAAGTACCCGCTTAACCAAAAGTCTGTAGGGGCTGGGGCTGCTGGACCGGTCTTTCACTCAGGCACCCAAACCACAGGCGCAGGCACCCAGTCGTATCCCTCCGGGATTTCACAGGGCGTGATTCAGCAGCAGTAGAAAAACTATCCAGAAAAACTTCGGCAGTGGCAAAAAGGTTTTAAATAGCTAACACACTCAAAAACCGAGCCTGCAATTTTCAAAGTGCCAGTTTCCCAGTGGTTTTGGGGTATCCCCCATCCATGAAGCGTTACAGATTACTGGGCAGTGTTGAAGCTTTAGCTGTTTGCAGCATCTCAGCTGAAAAGCCACATCTCAACATGGAAATTGCTTTTACTCCTGCCTGATTCCCAAATACCAGTGATGTCTGCATAGGAACTGCCAGATTTTGTTCTTACTTACTAATACATTTTGTCTGTGGTTCAGATTATCGATCTGACTGCAAACAGGAAAAACGTGTATGGCAACCAAACACTTTGCTTAAATAAGAACAATTTTCACCCTAGAAATTAGCAACTAGTGCCAGCACAGGGTCAGGTCACGGATACTCTGTGAAGCCTGGGACCTGCAAAAATATAATTTCAGTAATTTTTGTCACTCACTATGCTATACTTATCAAATCAAATATCCTAGAATATTTTTCAAATATATATTTTTGATATTTGCCTTTTTTTTGTAAATACAAATTGCAAATATGCATAGACAAAATGATTTGCATTTCCAGGTCCTGATTCCAAATTACTGTGAGAATTACCAGTTCGTATGAGAAAAGATAATTCTCTGCTACTGCTTTCCTTTTCCTCCTTTTTCCAGCAGTGGTGTCAGTACCCATAGAGGATGGTTGGCCGTCACGGGACACAGATGCCAAGTGCTGGCAGATATTATTCCAGTGTCAGAATCTTTTTCCTTGTCAAACTCCCCAGGCAGTTGTGTTAATGGCTCTGGAGCTGCCTCTGGGTCTGTCACGTGGGGTAGCAGCTGATGGGTTGTTTTCTACAGTGTCCTCCTGTGTGACATCTTCCTTTAACTCATCTTTGGTCCTGAGGAATTTGTACACTATTACCTACTTGGAAATAAGCTCCTATAAATTTTGCATTAGAGCTATGATTTCTTCACAGATTTGCTTACTGCCCTTGGAGCTCACACGCACATCATCTTCTGTAGCACAGCCCCTCTACAACTTTGAATGCCATGCAGTTAAATTACACCCTGACAACAAAGAAATATCTGAGCAAATGAAACTATTTACCAAGAACTTGTTTCTCCTCGCTCTCATCACCACCCCATCCTCTCTCGCCCCATTTTGTTTATGACTAGTGAATTTTCCTTTGTGAACTGAAGCTGGTCGTCTTCTGTGTTTGTTACTTCATTCACAGGCTAGGAGCGAGCACTTTCAGCCTTGAGGTTGTTCACAGACCAGTTGTATAGATTATTTGCCATTCATGTTACGTAGGTTAGTCACTTAAATTTCAGGATCTTAATCCTGCAGAGATTATCTTGAACTCAGGTGGGTTATTGAGAACACATGTAAATCTATGCTGCACTGCAGCACTTGAGGACCAGCCCCTCTAAAGCCTTCGAGGTAAGGAGTTCCAGACCTGAGCTGCAAGATGCTGATCATCTATGCTCCCATCCAGCAGCAAGCCCCGTGTGTGAGGGTAGCTCTGCTACAAGAACCAGATCAGGACAAAAGCAGTCGGCAGTTTGCACTGGAGGCAGTGAATAGACATCAGTCCCTGAGGAGAGCTGCTACGCTTGACTGCAATATAAATACTGAATGTAAACAAATATGTAAAGCTAATCCACGTCATACTGTCATTGCTGTTACTCAGCTGAAATATTTTAAGAAGGAAAATAACGATTAACAAGAGGCAAATTACACACTCTCATGCAAATTTTGAGAAACATTCATATCAAACTCTGTGAATCTTTCTGGTTTTGCAGGCACTTTCAGAAACACAAGGCAGTTGCCCTACACATTCACAGCTAACAAATCATGTCTGCTAAAAAACAAACAAAAAAAAAACCACAGCAATTTTATTTACAGTTGAGTTGGGGCACATACACTACAAAATCTGTGTAAGGTTTGGGGTTTTTTTCCCCTTATTTTTTTTTTGGTAACAATCTGTGTAAGCTGGTTTGGAATCTAATACCTTTCTTCATAACTTGCAAGGGAAATCTCATGGAGTCTATAGAGTAAAGGAGTATTGAATAACCCAGCCTTATAGGAACAGCCTTTGAAAGTCTTTCATTCTTGTTTGGTAACAACAGTCAGAAAAATTCTGCAACAAATTTTCTGTTTTTCTATTTAAGAGAGAGAGGAGAGGCGGGGGAAGCTTACTTTGATTGCTTACAGGCTTCTCTGATGTGAGCAAGAAGCAGCCCTTGATGATATGCTCTTTCCTTTGGTGGCAAACATGGATTAAAGACAGACTATGCCAAGAGTCACTTCACAGGGCGTCTTCACAAATGGTCTTGTTCAACCTAGAATGCAGCAAACTACAGAGTAGGAATGGGGAACATCATAAATGGATTTTGCCATCAAAACAATGTGCAAGTAACTGCACCCTCAGCTGAACATCAGAGACAGATCCGAAGCCAGTGTAAGTGCTGAAAGAAAGGATCTGCCCCAGGGATTTCAGCTGTATCCTGCCCCTTAAAAGAAGCGAGGCTCTTTGTGCACCTTGTACTCTCAAGCAGGAGATAACCACAACTAACAGACTCAAACCAAAGTAAGGAAAACAGTATTTAGTTATTTTTTTTCGTGTACAGACTGATTTAAAGATCTTTCTTGTTGATAGCACATTCACATAAACTTTGCAGACTCCACTTTCACTTTTAGCTGCAGATTCATTCTTCTTCTCCTAACAAAAAATCCTAGCAAAGTTACGGTTTTTAAACACTCTTGTAATGCTCTGGATGGAAAAAAAAAACCACCTTGCAGAATGGAGGAAAGACCTGACAAGTCCCTGCAAATGAGAGCAACAGGGAACAGGCAGCTCTCATCTCCTAAATGGTACCTACCTTGAGCAATGTTCTTCAAACCCACGCATAGAAAGCCAAATGGTCAGTTTTCATTCTTAAGTCACTTAGGAAAAAAGTTGTGAGGAAATGTCTATGGACCCAGGTAGAAAGGCCACGGGGTCAAGGCCTTTCTGCCCTAGGTTCTCACCCCTTTTTCACTTCCATCCTTCAGTCCTGTCTGAGCTCTGGAGAATTATACACAACCTGTACAGCCAGGGTCAATAAGAAGAAATCCACATTCAACTTGACTCAAAGTCAGAATGCAAATAACTATGGTAAAATATAAATTTGAATAGGTTAAGTGGTTGTATTTTTTTATTTCAACTGTTTCTCACATCCTTATTCCTTGTACAAAATTAGAAGATTTTTTTTTTTTTTTTAATAAAACTGTCTTCCTCACTATCTTTTGTGATCAGGGAGCAGAGGGCAAAGTTTTTCTTCTTATCATAAGGAGACTTGAGTTGTAAGTGGCTAACAAATTTCTGTCCTTGTACATAGGCCAAAGACAGACTCAGCAGCATCCACCTTCCTGTGATAAAGCCATTCCTTGACGCAACAACACAGACTGTCCTCAGCAACAACACAGACTGTCCTCAGAGTGGGACTTCACCTCCTGAAACAAAGCCTCAGAAAGGTCGTATTTCCCCAAACACCTCCTGCAGGCTTAAATGGTTTTTTTATCCTTATGATATCCTTAACCTGAAACTATTTGGGCCTGATTCTCAGCTCTATCCAGGCTTGCACGCAGGTGTAACGCCACAGATTTCAGTGGGATTACTTCTGCTGCACATCTGCAGAAGGGGCAGCGCCAACAGGACCATTGTTGGTTTTAAGGTTACCTGGCTTTCCGTCGTACTGATGAGTCAGTATAGAGTCACAGCTATCTCTTATCTTCCCAGAGTATGGCTCTGTTTCAAAAACCCAAAATAGCAAAGTCTGCTGCACTGCCAAACAGGAGACCCAGATTAAAGAATTTCAGACAGCAGTCTATCACAAGCCCGTCAAAACCATGTATATCGTGCAAATAGTGATCGGAGAGACAGATCAGGTGACTGAACCAATATAGCAGCGCAATATGTTCGCTACCTTAATTATCCTGACTTTTTTTTTTTTGGTGAGGAACCAAAACTATTTGCTTCTTCCCTCCTTACAAAGATATTTAGTGTTACTATGCCTATGGCTGCACAAATATTCTTTACATAGGATTAGGAAAGGCGAATGTTTTCTTCAAATAGGGTTTTTGTTTAAAAATGTGTGGTGTCATTGAGTTGGTACTCAAAAAATAGCCATTTATCCAAAAATAGCCTCTCTCCACTGTTCCTTCTGCTGTCCCCTTTCCGCCCTCTCCCCTGCAGCCCATGAGGCTATCTCCAACCATTATTGAAGAATCAGCAACCAAGAAAAAACAGTACACACAAGGGGAAAAACAGTAGTTTAAAAGAATCTATTATTCTTTGAAAAATAGTCCTAGCATTATTTTTAATTCTGAGCACAAACAGAAATTTGGAGGCGAATGCTGTTTCAGCTGGTTTCAGTTTATAACATGGTCATTAAGTCCATATCAAACATGTGTGTTTTAAAGTTAAATCCTCTAAGACAATGAGATGAAATAAGTAATCATTTGATAGAAGTACTTATAATGAATTAGATTTGAAAATGTTGGAAAGTCATTCAAGGAAAATCCTTCTTTTACCTTACACTGAAAACATATCATTAGCCTTAATTTAAGTCAAGGTGAGGAGGGGAAGGGGGGCGAGGGGGGAATAGACATTGCAGGAAACTCTTGAGTGACTATTGTTTAATCCCATTTAGGGACACTTTGAACAATGACATATATATAATGAGATATTTAAAATTCTTTGGTCAATCTCTAGCTAAAGGCTTTTACTGTGGAAAGAATGAGTAATTCAATACGGACTACACAGCCTTTCACATGCTTTTATTCTTGATTTGTTGGACATGTGTAACATAAATTTCAAAACCAATCTATTAATGACTTAAATTGGAAACTGGTTTCCTTTGCTTTACATACAGCGTTTCAGTAACAAGCATAATAACAGGTGGATCAATAGATACTATTTGGTGCAGTATTTGCAGTATGTTAACATTAGTCCTGTATCTCTATTATTGAACATTGTGTCAACAAATTCCTGTTTCAAGGAGGACAGCAAAAATATTTTCCAGTGTCAAGGTTATTTAACCACATGAAATGGTAAGAGGTTTTTGTGCATTTTGTTTCCTACTAACCTTGCATCTTCCTCCTTCTTTTAAATAATCCATGTTTTGATCAAATCAGAGAGTAAAAAAATAATTTTGCATCAAATCTGTCTGCTGTCAACTCAGATTATGTTCTTTAAAATGGACAATGGTTCTGGGAAGAAAATCAATTTTTTTTCTCTTAGAGAAACATAAGGAAAGAGAAAGGCACTAATATAAACACAAATTTAGAAAGAAACAGAGAGAGAGAGAGTGCGCAAACAGTTGAGTTTACCATTTGAAGAAATCTAGCTAGGGAATTATCCCCAACCTATAGTTCTCAAACACAGCATGAAAAGACAGAAAAAGGAAATTTTAGTCATTAGAATTTGACAGCTCCCAGTCATAATATGCTGACATGTGTAACGGGAATTAAGGGGTTCTGCAGGCAGAATAAGCACTAATAATTTTTTAGGCAAATCACTTCTTTCAGCTCCATGAATCACACAATGTTGGAGGATCACTGGACACTTACAAATGACAGGTATAATATAACTGTACTCTGCTTTGCAGTTTGCGTTAAACAGATTTAATCTGGAAGCATTAATTACCACCTAACTGGAACAAAATTTCTACGTCACAAATAACCAAGGGCTCTATGCGATGACCACAGCCACAAAAGGGAACAGCTTGATGGCCCCAGCCAGAATCAATCCTGCAGCTTCTTGCCGCTCACCTATAAACTAAAGGTCTATTTTCTCATCAGTGGAAAAAAAAAACCAAACCAAACAACAAAACACCTCAGTTAGTCCACAATGGATGTTTCATGTCTGAGTAATGACCTCCAGGTTATGACAGCGCCAGAATTTCTCAGACTTGGAAGGCATGAACCACTCTTGGTTCATCTGATCTTTAAGCAATGTGCGTAGTCTTACGAAGTCAGGTATATGAAGAAGAAGAGCACACTTCAGCTACCCAGTGCTACAGATGTGTGCATTATAAAACACTCCTTAAATTATGGTCTTTTTTAAAATAAATTTTAAAGATGCATAAGGTTTTCTAGACACTTCATGATCCCTTCAGAAGAACACTTGGAGGTCCTAACCCACAGACTTGTAACTCAGAGCCCAAACCCAAACACATATGGCATTCACGTTAGCTATATGTTGGGCAACACCTTGGATCACATTTAAAGGGCTCAGGCAACTGATGAGAGCTGGCTCAAACTGGGAAGGTGAGCTCAATTGGCTTGAGTTATGCGGTATGGCAGCAGCTGAGCAACGGGTAACAACGGCAGAGATACAGCAATGCTTTCACACTTCAGCATATGACTCATGCAGAATATGAGTGACTCACATGCAGTATGTCATACCCAACAAAAGTGAGCATAGTCGGGGAAAACCTGAATATAATATGGTGCGTCATGCTTGGGCCCTAATCACCTTGTAGAATTAGCTGGGATATACCCCTGCTGCTTCCTGCTATATCACTACTAGCTACGAAGAGAAACAAGGATGAACTCAACATGCTGATTTCAGGACATTTCTCTAGTAGAATCACTGGCATTTTATGAGCAGTACATCATAAGGCTTGTTTCCAGCAGGTGTAACTTTATAACATCCAGGTCAGGTCTAGTAAGCAACAGGGGATGCATTTCTTTGGCAGTAATCTGCCACTGTGGCACAAACAATCAGGGATGAATATCTGACTCAACAAACAGCTGTTAAAATTCTTCCCTGCCTATTCCATCTAAGCAGATGGCACAACCCACCTAGCCTGTACTCTCTGCGTTGTACGAGTTCAGCAAGCTCTTCAGCCGGTGCAGAACTGGTTCCTAACTCAGTACCATAAATCTGCTAACTTCTCTTTGCATATCCTTGAATCCTGCAGAGAGGATAAAAATATCCCTGGAGCTGACAATCTTTATGTTTTTACAGTTCTGTGTCACAGAAACCCCGCAAAGTCCGAAAGCATTGGTTGCCAAGTGTTTCCAGGTCGTAAGGGATAGGCCAAGGGCAAGCAGTACTATTAGAAATCTTTTTGGCACAGCGTCATTTGCTGTTGGGGGCTTCAGGACTGTCTGTTAGGGCAATCAAGAGGGTTAGTCATCCTCCTCCATCTGGGAAGAACTTCTCTTTGCTTCTCGATGAATATTCATCTCTGTTGACCATAAATAAAATCATTTGTGAAATCTATGAAAATTTCAAAGGAATAAGTCAGAAGTAGTTCAGAGAAATGAAATAGCACTAGTCTTGGATCATGAATTCAATTACTCTTCCTTCAGCCCTCCAAATTCCCTATGCTTTTCTGAAACTTATCATACATATCAAGAATTTCTCCTCTCATCTTTCCTCTTCATTTGCATGCCAGCATTGTTTCTTCCAATGTGAATTTTCCCTTATCAAAACCCATCCCCTTCCTTCAGAGGAGAATTTGCTTTCTGTGCCTGGACCTGAGGAATTGCTATACTCTCTTCTGAAAATTTTGTTTCATTTCCGTGAGTTCAGTACTAACTCTAGATACCCTAACCTAAATGATAATTTAACTCTTCAAATCTTCTGTCGTTTGCCACGCCCTGCATGTCTTCCTTTGGACTAACACTTGGAGATGTGCTCACCTCAAAACACACTCCAGACTATCTGCAGTGAGAGAATGAAAGGGATGAATGAATTCTGCTTGAAGTGACAGCATGTATTATGAAAGAAGTTTTAATTTCGGATAATAATGACTGAACCCTACCCTCCAGAGGCCTGTGATAATGAACAGACTCTAATGGTGGCAAACCCCACCTCTCAAAGATACTGCACTGTGTTCATGGGCTCAGCACTGAACCAGCAGTGCCCTTTATTTCTTCCTCTTTGGATCTGGCACGCGTGTGTCAGTTGAGGTATCCAGAGACAGCACAGATGCCCAAACGTGGGCAGAAAGCCAGGCTGCAGGGCTTACAGTATAAATATATATTTTTTAACTTCATACAGACCTTTTTTTCCCAGTAAGTGTGTTTTTCGGGCTTAGAAACTCTGTGTTCTTAGCTATTTTAAGAAACCTGAAGGGTGAGAGATGGAGAAGCAGCAGACATGTTGGCAACAAAGATCTCTCCATGAACAGAATGCCAAGATTAAAAACAACCAAAAAAAAAGAGAGGGATACCTTTGACTTTTTCTTGCTCTTCTATCTCAGAAAATTGGCTCATCTGAAACTGTTGGATTCTGGCAAAGATTTAATATCAAATGAGAGAAATAGCATGTTCCTGAAGCAAGGTGATTTCCAAAGTGAGGCTAGATGTGCATTCAGCTCCTTCTACTTGGCAGCTATCATGAAGGGCAAAAAGATTTACCAGTTCTCCGGAGGGTATGTAACAGGGTTGCCCCAATCTGTCAGGAAGTGTTAGAACTCAGTAAGACTTGAAGTGGGACTTAAAGTTACTGAAGCTCAGACGCTCACAATGTCAGGTGTGGATCCACCCCAATCAAAAAAGAAATAGGAAGAAGGCAAAAATGCGGGGAGCCCTAAAGGGAAACTCTTCACACAGCCAAACTTAGCGAAAACACTAAATAAAGAGAGCAAATGGAGAAATCCTTGCAGTTACTGTGCATCAGCTGGTCTATCAGACCTATCCACATGAATGCTGTTTGCCTGCAACAAAAAATGAAGTAAATCTGAGTTACGCTGGCCTATCATCAAAGGGAAGTTGTGCATTTTGTATATACAGAGAGAGAGAGAAAGAAAGAGAATGTTATACATAATACCAAACAATGATTTTTGGACACGAGCTCACAGTTTGTATAAGAAGATGAGGATGGGATAATAACGGAGGCTCTGCATATTGCTTTTGCATTTATAAGATAAAGAAAGCTAAAAAATAGCACTGCGTAACCTCTACAAAATGGGTCACAACTGGACTAGAAGTAATTGCAGAAGTCCCATTTTGTCTAACAACATTTCTCCAATGGTCCGTCCAGATTTCTGTCTAATCTAATCTATCCATGCGCCCATCACTTTGAAAATGACTTGCCATTCTTCACATTTTATTAAGCCACCTTTGAAAATTCAAAATATGACTCAGAAGCAGGAAATGGCCCTGTGAAGCAAAAATAATAATAATAATTAAAGGCACATGTTTAAATCTGCACACTGTCTTACAATGTGAAAGTTAAAACGCGTACTGCATCTCAAAGATCTTTTTATTCTTTTGAAGCAAGAACTAATGGAATAAGGGAAGGAAAAGTTTCCACGGCCCAGATATGTCTTTGCTGAATCACTTTGTAAGGTGTGGACAATTGAGTCATAAACTTTCACACTACAGATGGCTGTGTTTCTTTCATAGTGAATCAAGCTCTAAAAGATCTGTGACACTTTATGTTATATGTTAACTAGAGAGGCATATTATGTAAAAAGCACATAGGGTTTCACATGCACTAGTGCTCTCTACACAAGAGAGCATCATTTTCAATATTCACTCATAAAACCAGCTTCCATTTTTATTTACTAACTTTCTTGTGCCGTTCCCGGCAGTACATGTGGGTTGGTACATTCATACTGCTATCAGACTTATTGGAAATCCTGCTGTGTAGAACTTCACAAATTCATTAAATGCATCTTGTTTTCTATCCCATACAATTTGTGTTTTTTATCTTAACATTAAAAAATTCAACAAGTAATATCTTTCTAGATTGTCACCCAATCCAATGCCACTTTAAGAAATGAAAGAAAAGACAAGCAACTTGATACATATACATTTGTGCGTTCCCACATGATAAATATGTCCAAATATTTTAGACATGTTTTAGAATTTTAGCGATAACATGACAATGCAAAAATACTTGCTGTCTGTCTTAAACCAAATCTCTCTCAAATAGAAGGCCTCACAACAGAAGGGCTGATACCTGTAGCTACAGGTGCACAGTGTACAGTTACATTGACACTAAGTGGTTTAAGAGCTCCAGTAAAACTCCTATTTACATTTTGAGTGTGAGTACGCTGTCTATAAACATTAATTTTAAAACCAGATGAAAAAGCTTAAAATGATGCCTCCGCAGCTGACAGACGGTTTCGTGGCGATGGACCGAAGGCAACCACTGAGGAGGATCAATAGCTAGAACGAGGATTAACTCTTTGTTTGTTTGAACAAAGAACATTTTGTTCTCATTTTCCTGAACAAGTGGAACGTTGTTACACACCGTACAAATTCTTTCTAAGGCAATTATGACTGACTGTATATTTAAAACAAAGAAAAATTATAGGCAAAAAAATTACTACAGTCCACCTCTCCAGATATATCCTCTTCTTTGTACAAGACTGCTTCACACAAACCTATAATTTGTTGTTCACGAGGAAATTGTCTTAATTATAAAAAGGACTGTATGCACTACCACGCTTCCAGCCAGACAGGGACTAATGCTGGGGATTAGTCCCTGTATTTTTTGAAACTTTTCCTTCAAAGAGTATGCAGCCTGAGCTTTTCTGGAGATGTAACAGTGTGTCAGGCTGAATTACAAACTGTTTATGTCTTAGATCAAGCTGGCTAAACATCTTGACCCAGCAGATAAAAATTTCTTAGAGTTACTGAAGGACCACATTTCAGTCACGTCTCCAGATGCATGAGCTAAAGGAAACAGTAAAAATAGGTAGTGGAAAACAAGAAAAAGACAGACATAATGAGAACAGAAATTTTCAACTATCTTTCACTGTTTTTACAATTAAAAATAGCTTCAAACACACTAAGTGCTCCATGCAGAAGATTGGCTTGATCACTGGTCAAAGGTCTAATGATTCCAAGTTTGCTGTTAACACTTTCTCAGCTTGAGGTAAGAATCGTATTTCCTAGTATATAGCCTGTAAAATACTTAATTTGAACGTTTTCACAACCATTCTCTATTGTCTCCCTGCTTCCCTCACCTATGTACGTATATATAACACCACGAGACAGATTTTTGGTGCTCCCTTGCAATACAGTACCCTGTATGCTTAAGTGGCAAAAGCAGAACAATATCTGCTTTAAGCTAGCTTGGACTAAATCAACATTGAACAACTAATGTAACCTGCCCCCCAGCATGCCTTCTCAGGGTGGTTGGATTACAGAGGGTCCTACTACCTGAAGTAGCTGAGAAACTAACACTGGTGGCAATTTGCCACTATCAACAGGGACCAGCTATTGAAGGACAGCAAAGGGTACGTAAAACCCACTTCACCACTTCCACAATTTTTTTCCTAAGACAACAAGTACAAACTTGTGATTCAGGCAGCATTGTGTCCATCTCAGGTTCTGCATGATGGCTGCAGACCTTTGACTCTGGCTCTGTGAAACAACCATCACCCCACAGCTCTTTTTTCTGTTTTTGCATGCAATAACTATATTAACCATATTATTGCCTTTACGGCTCTTCCACATTTCCTGACAGCAAGAAGACAAACAGCTAAGTCTGTCTCACTGACACCTTTATTCCCTTCCATCTGAAACTTCTTAATAGAGACAAGCCATTGTTTTTTGCTTATCATCCACTTCTGCTGCCAGTTGGTTCCCAACTGAAGGCTACCATTGCAGGTACGGCGTCTATTTTAACTGCTCTTAGATCTTAGTTCTGCTGTGGTCTTTTAAATATCTTGAGGTATTTAGAGGTAGTAGATGAGTCATCTAAGCCACAGAAAATATGTTTGATTATGACAACATAAAATTTGCTGATTACTACTTTTTCCTAAACTATAGCTCTATAATGTTTTGCTACCAGTCTTCAAAGACACTTGAGCCCATTTTGCCCAGATGAAACACTGTGAACTCTTTCCTTTGTCCTTATCTCCCTTACGTCACTATGCTGTTTCAGGTATGCATTGAAACCTCCAGCAGTTTTCTGTTTATTGCACATAAGCTCTTTTACACATGGCACAACTGGAATTTCAGACACTCACTCATAATAACCTGATCATTAACTTACTACTACACCCACATCTTTAGACAGATTATGAAGGTCTTGCAGACTAATTTGTCCCACATAATTAGGTCCTGTGAGCTTTGCAATATACTTTCTTACTATGCTTTAAATTCCAAAGAACCTCTTTGGAGGTAATTTGACACATAAAATGCATGCAGTCCTCAGTATGTTTGCCACATGTTCTGCTGTTTCCTGCTATGTTATTACGGCCTTTCATCATTTCCTCTCCCCACATCCTCTTGACTACGCTTCTTTCACCCCTCCTCCATATACTTTCCCTGAGTTATCACTGCTCCTCAGAGAGTTTTGCTTACATGGGGAAGTAGCATCTGTAATAGAACCAGTTGGTTATAATTTAGAGAATAAATTATGGCAAATAATAAGCATTTTGAGTTTCAGATCAGAACGGTTTCAGTGCAACTTTCAACTTCTGTTTGTACTCTTTCTTTCTAGCCACTGCTAACTATCCTCTTGTCTGTGTTCATACCACATGGAACAATCCCCTTGAAATATATTTTACTGGCAAGTTTAGAAAGATTGAAATTGAGTGTTAACAAAATAACGCATGTTCAGAGAAAGGCCAGGTTTTGACCAACATACTCCAGTAGGAAACAATAAGATCAAACAAGGAATAGAGTACCAATAGAGTACCAAAAGGTAGATGTTATATTGCCCCCAATAGAATCCTTAAGTCCCTTGCCAAAAGGTATTTAATCTGCAACTATCTCTACTGTAAAACAAATGCCGAAGCGGTGCCATCAGTGATATTTGCACAGATTCATTCTCATTAAAGGATTTTATAATAGCATTCACTCTGGTGTAAACTTTTAAAAATTCACTCCTAGATCCATTAATCCTTTTCATCTGCTGCTCAAGAGCTTAATGTGTGACATTGTAGCTAAAAGGACTAACTTGGTCCTTAGACAAATAAACAAGGGAATACAGAGTAGAAGCAGAAAAGTTACATGTGCTTTTAATAGCAGTGGGACCAGTTCTAGAAGGGTTAGAAAGACTTTGCAGCAGGAGAGACTTTGGAGCATCTAAGGGATTGGACAACAGGCCTTAGAGTGAAAGACATAAATAACTCTATTTAGTTTAGAGAAATGCAAGAGATGATAACTTGATTATGGTTTAGGCATGTCTCTAGAGATAATAGGAGCTTAATACTAGGGGAATCTTCATCCAGTACGGGGGGTGGGGGGTGGGGGGAAGATGGCAAAAATCAATAGCTAAAGACTAAAGCTATAAATCAGATGTACAGTTTTTAGAGCACTGAAACAGCTCAATGAGGTTTAAGGTGGATTCTCCCCCACTACAACTAGTAAAAGCATTATTGGATAGTTGAAAAAGACGATACGTATCTTACCCGACCACAGCTGTTAGATTTGAAGGACGAATTAATCCAGTGAAGCTCTATAGCCTGGGATATTCAGATAAAATTTTAGATTTGGTCTCTCCAGCTTTTGAAAATAATTCTTGAAGTTCTTCCCACACCCGTGGAGAGCACGCTTGTGCCCTGCGGCTGCGACACTCCCAACTTAGTCAACATCCCCAACACCAGCGTTCTACATTCCATTAAGTGAAAGAAAGGGAGGGACTATCAGGGGAATGCAGTCACTGAATGCCTACCCAGTAAGACACTATTTCCACTGTTGCCCAGCTTCTGGCAGCATCAAGGACTGCTACGTAGTCAGTAGAGCTTCTGAAGTATGATTTAAAACACCAGCACTAAGAACCTGCCCCTTGCTGTTGACTGTACAGGAAGTCAGGGATCCTGATCATACATGATGTGGTGGCATAAAGCGCCAACCAAAAGCATTCTGTCTTGACACCCCTATTCTTTTCCTATAACCATAATGGAAATTATATATCAAAGCATGAGAGGAATTCTGCTTCGCTGGTTTCTCCTTAAAAAACGTGTTCTGCTGTGTCCTTTTATCTGTTGTTTCACTTCTGTTGTTTGTTCCTCCCCCTCCACATTGTTTGCAGAGTAGAAAACCAGATTGTGAGAAGAATTGTTGGGGTCTCTGCCCTGGGGCAGAGTACTCCACTCCTGGGGCTACTCTCTGCCCTGATGCATCTGCCCACAGCTCTGCCTCTGCCACGGGTGTTTCCCAGGCTCTGTATTGGTGCGGCTCATTCAGGCTTCAGCACTACACATCGTGTTATACATTGGGATAATGCTTCTGTGCTGAATGTATGCATTGGCCTAGCTGTGTGGGCACAACCGACAGGATTAAAAGTGTTTTCTAAGGTTCAGCACTGAGCATATAATGACTGTCACAGGGGAGAGCCACTTCCCAAGGTGATGAAAGAGCAACACGCCATTACACATTATTTAAACACTCTCTGACATCTCCTGCAAATGCATAGCCATAGTGCAGTGGCAAAGTGTGTCTTACAGCACAGCTACAAGAAAACCCCACAGTTTACTGCGCTGAGGACAAGCATCCTCAAGCCATGCCATGCAGAACTTCATTATTATAGCCATTATGGTCTATCTCCTCATTCATCATTAGAACTGCCTTCCTCATTACACTGCTAGAGGCCAGAACGTAAACTATTCTCCAGCATTGAGGAGTTGGAAGGACCTTTTCCTCCTTGTTTTCCTCTCAACAATAACTAGCATAGGGGACACAGTTAGCACTAGAGGGTGTATTTTTACCAAAAGCGAATTAACTTCCCCTTGTCAAAAGCAGAGGACCTGTTGATGAGAGCTGCAAGAGTCCGATGAAGTGGGATGCACCCTGGCACAGTGCCCCAGTGCTGGGCTAGACTTTGGTGGACCTTCCTGACTCAGTTGTCACGAAATTCCCCTACATGAAGCTGGTAAAGCTGAGTGAAAATTCATGAGGGTGAAGATACCCTGTTGACCGGAATTTGTTTCCAAGATATTATGAAAGCATAGTTTCCAAGATATTATGTGCCCCTAATCCTCTTGTGCATGTTCATACAGACAGACTATGCAGACCCTGGTTTAGGGTAAGAGTATATCTTGACTTGTGGGACCAAGGATCCTTGCAATCAGCGGGTACCAAAAATAATACCGGTTTAACAGTAGAAACACTTTGTATTTCACCTCATATTTACCTCTGAAAACAACTGAGATTTCAGACTGAAAGGGAAAGTTACACCAGCCACATGAATTGTTGTTTATTCTTTAAAATAATACTTAATTTTTCTAAATGTCAATCTATTTATATACAACAAAAATGAGTCACTCTTATTTCACATTAACGAGGAAGCTGCTTCTTAATGGCTTATGCCGACATAAATATGCCTCTATCTTGAAGAACACAGCAATATACAAATAACGCTTCTATTAAAATTCATGCATAATCAAAACAAATTGAATATCTACTTTTATTTCCATAGGGAACAGAGCTATAAAGATTAATGCTAGACAATGATATTTAATTAAAGCTTATTTACTTTATAAGTACTTCCACATTTTCAAGAGTAGTCTCCTTTTTTGGAACAGGAAGCTGTAATGCATTTCTGAGTCATCTAACAGTCATAGGTGGAGGAAACTAGTTATGATCACAGCACAGTGCTTACAGCGATACTGACAAACTGTCTAGCAAAATATTTCACATTAAAGAATTCTGGTGTTAAAGAATTTAATTGACTTTTCAAAATTCCATTTTTTATTCACAAACACACCTGAACACAATAACAGGAATTCATTTTCATATGCATTATTCTCTCTGATGGCATGTTGTTGTACTGTACACATACTCGTCTCTTCATTTTTGAGATACAAAATAAAAGGTTATGCTCTTATGAGTGATAACCAAATAAGTTTCCTTTCCTTGGATACTAGTCTGATGCTGTATTCCATATATTTTTTTAATAGACCATTAACTACTTCAGTGAAATTAGAGGAACTAGTTTGTGTATGAATGCAGACATTACCATGAAAAGCTAAAGGGAGTACAGAAGAAAACTGCACAGAATGGCACTTTTATTCTGTTTACTGATGTTACAAATTACAGTAAGATTTTGGAACACTAATTTCTAAGAGGAGGTTTAGTTTTAAAATGCAGGAATTGTTGGGATAGATGTGGCTGGTGCTTGTTTCTCATCAGTATGAACACACAACCTCCAAACACAACACTTTCAATAACAGTTGTATTAGTCATCTACAGCTACAAGGCTGTTTAAGATACACAAATAAAATAGCTTTATTTGGATTGTAATTAACATGGGAAATATCACAATATTCTACAGGAAACAAACATTCCAAATCTATGTATTTTATTTATTCTGACAACTGGCAAAGTATATTTTACTGCAGAATGCTTTATTGCTTCTTAACTATTCACCCTACACAGTATACATAAAAGCTTAATGAGTATAGCTGCATAAAAACTAATTTTAATGCTTTTAAAATCAATGGTGAACAAAATGTTGTTTAGATTGTTTTTCAAACAACTATACCACATCTGATCCTTTGAGGAAAAGCAATTACTTCTTCTTGTCATAGCCAATACATTTCTTCATTCTCCCATTTTAGTTGTACCATTCTGAGGATCTTTTACACCAGTTACCATGCAAACAGTTAAATATTTGAGCAAATATTGAAGAATATTGTTATTAAATATCTAATCAATAAAATGCCACTTCCACTAATAGGCTAACAGTGAAGAGGGCAAGAGGAGAAAAACTAAAAGGATTTTTTTTTCCAAATTAACAAATAGTATACGCAAGTTTGGCTGATGAAATATGTCTTCAAGGAAAATTTGCAGAAAGTGATTTATATAAAAAGTATACAAGATCTCTACAAGGCAGCCGCTATAATCTGAATTTAGCTCCTGATTCTTTTATCCACTCTGTGAATAAGCATCAGCTTTTTTGTATTTTCTAAGGAAACATCAAATGTAATCATTTTTTGTAAGTTTCAAGTGCTATAAATCATTGGGAACTTCTGTACACCTAATTTATGCAATCGTATTGGTAGTGAGGAAATCATCATTCTTTAGTGTTTTGTATCTCTGTCATTCTCTCCCAGCGAATTTCTTTATTACAGCAGGCACCACAATAGTGGAGAGTTTCTCAGCATTTATATTAGTAAGACCAATTTTTTAAGGTATGTAATTCAGTCATAAAAACTGAGACCATAACCTGAAAGTGTTAGTTTGCGAATTTCCAAAGATGCACACACAGGCACACAAAGACGCACACACCCCACACACATTTTCTGATTTCAAATCCTTCCCTTTTCTTTCCTCTCACCTGCACTCCTGAAATCTAAAAACAGGTTCCTTTTTTTTAGCAATTTTGCAGGCCGTCAGACCAGAATACAGACTGTCTCTGCAGTACAGTCAGTCAAAGAAAAAAATAACAACAACAACTACCAACCAAATGGCTGAGGTATTGAGATTTATAAAGCATTCTTAACACATGCATAAAAGCCACTTTTCATAAGGAGTTGCGATGTGTTCTGGAGTATGTTTCAGAAATGCAAAAAAGTACATAATACGCAAATGTGTGCTATTGTTCATAGGCAGTCGCGGTACACATCTATGAAGTGTGTGTTGAATCCGTATTGAGAGTCATACAGAAACATCACTAAACATGCTTCTTCTATACAGCCCACACTGGCTCTTTACAGCAAGGCAGCCCCTGTTGGCAATGTTAGAAATAGGTATTTATTTAAAAAGTCGTGTTTCTGCGGGAAGTTTTGCCTGTGCAAGGATTGCAGTTTCTGGCTCTGCCTTCACCACAATAGAGCAACTGGTTTCAGGGCAGCTTGCTCTTACCACTGTGAATTAACTCAGCCATTTGGAAAGAGGCTTTTGGGGGACATCTGCATAACCTCCTTTTGGCTGCCTGTCCCAGTAAAAATCTTCAACATCGCAGGTAATTTCTAAGCATAGTTATTTAAGTACCTCTATTGTAATGAATTATTTTTTTTTTCCTTGGGATGTAAATAATGAGGCAGCAATATAAGCAGCAGAACCTGAGCACAAAAATACAGCCCCAGCCATTTCAGTGAGAAATTAAGTAAAAATCAGAAAAAAAAATGAGATTAAATTTCAACTTTAAGGTAATAAAAGATGGAGATGGAGGTGCCAATGAAATCTGCCGAAACTAAATTTCAGAAGCACGGCTTTCTCATCTTGAAATGTTACACCCATAAAAGCAGCCTATAAAATTAATCTACCTGGAGATTTTCCATGTTAAATCAGCTCAGAAATAACTTTTAAGCACTTATGGCATTATATCTAAAATACATATTCTCCTGTTGTCCATATATCAAAATCCTGTGTATTTTGAAAAATAAGATCCAAGCTGCACTGAAATGTTTGTATTATAAGAAAGAACAGTAATAAAGTATATCACTTTCAGAGAGATTTGACATTTGTAAGCATTATCTAAAAATTTGCATTGGGTTGCAGTGTTGGGAGAGCATGCTTCTTAAAGGTTCCTAAATTCACTTTTTTGAAGACAAGTATATAGAATGGTGAAAGACAGCAAAAGGAGGCAAAAAGTCAGTGTATCTTTTCAACCTGGATCTGAAAACTAAATTCCTAAAATGCTATTGTTATCCGTTTTACCCGGAGTGCAATATGGCCCATTTGTATATACTCTTTTATTCCATTTGCTCAAGGGAAAGGAATGAGAAAGAAAAAATCAGTGGAGTAATTTCCAAAGAAAACAAACCTTTACTTCTCTCAGGAAAATAACGTGCTTTTTCAGTTTGCCCGATCTGGAAATAAAGAGCATTTAGATAACGATGTTTATATTCTAATCAATTTGTCCAAATTAGGCTCTTGTAAAAATTTAGCATGATCTATATAATAATATGTGCAAATTCAGGGGTGGGTTTTTTTCTGCCTAGAAAGCTGTAATAGGCAAAGTAGCAGATACAAGTGGAGAAGAGGAAAAAAAAAAAAAAGGATGAAAAAAGATTCCATACATTTGGGTTCTTTCCAAGAACTTTGCCACATTTTGCGGTTTCTCAGTTTTCAAATAAAGGTGTCTTAGCCCTTGCAATTGTGGAGATATTCTTGCCTCTGTAAATCAATGTATTGTTGCTAGCCAGCCTTGCAGAAATCTGTCTACAGCCAGCCAGACAGAAACAATAGGAGCGACAATTATATGTATTTTTTTCCCTCCCTCCAAAATTAACGTGGTTTTGCCTTAAAATTGCAAGGCAATTTTAGTAAAGGATGCGTTAGTGTTCAAAACACTAAGTTGGAATCAAGCAGAGGTTGCATTGTAAAAGCATATATAATTAAAGGGTACAGACTCCTTTTTTGCTTATACAATGTCAGTTTGGGTTACTTTTATCAACTCAACATTGGAGATTAGGCAGGGAGACAAATGAACTCTGTAAGGAAATAAATTTGGGACAAGCATTTGGATTTTATCAGCTCTGGACGTTTGGTCAAATATGACATTTCAGGAAAACTTATTGAAGAAGGGGAGAAAAGAGCCAGTTGCAGACTGAATTGTACCAACCCGGACCACTGTTAAAGCACCGCATGCCAGGAAGGGAGCGACTTCAGAATATCTCAATTAACGTCATAAAAAAACATGTTGGTGAAATCTCTCTGCATTTCAACCAACATAGCTGAGTTCAGCACCTGGCCCAATCCCTTTTCTCATTTTTTCAACTGGAACTTTCATTAAAATCTATTTTGCCTTCCTGTTTCAGCTGCTTATAACTCACCTTACTTTACTTCTCCGAAAATCCACCTGGACCTGAACGAAGCGTTAGGTTCCAGAATTTAACAACTGTACAAAGGCGGTGTGGTATAGCGTGTTGTTAATGTGCTTTATATTTCTGAATCTGGAAGCTCTCAGTGACTTAAACATGTTCACTCACGTTTCTGACACATTTATCCGCCGAACGGGTTCAGAGGTGGACACTCTCTGATGTGAAATCAAGGTGCTACAGAATTCTGCAGGATCTATAGAAATACCTCCACAGATTTTGCCAAAAAACCTCAGCAGATTTATATTGGCCCTGCCAATGACTTTCTGTTTAACTTGTAATCAAAACAACTCAAACCCAGTTACTGTTTGCATATCTGCCAAGCCTCTCAATTTCAGCAGTAGGCAGCAGACTCTCAGTATGACAGCCTGTCTTTCAGATTCAAGCTGAATCTGCCAAGGCTCCACTACAGAGGCAACTGGTAAATTAAATGCCAACAAGCAAGGACATTCATGTACCTTTACACTCTGCACATGAAGAGACATCACAGGCCTCTTCATTCTAATGGGTGCTTTGTGTGTTTTGGGCTGCAAAGTAAAGAGTGCCTGCTCTTATGCATAATGAAGCCATTGCATATATATTAGTTTAGCTGTATTGCTCTAATTCTATGGTCACAAATTACCTAACAGGTTTTCTTGTTACAGAAAAACAGAAAATCCTTTTGTTGGTGAAATTAACCCACAGAAATCAAGCAGTGAAAGAAAAATCAACTTTTAAGCCCTCTTCTACCGAAATACAGCAGATAACATTATATAGCCAGGTTACAGCAGAGCCATTGCCAAGGGTAATTGAAAATAAGAAACATTCAAAATCAGACTGTCTAATCTTTAATTCTCTTGTTCATAATATAGGCACGCTCTCTGATTCTGAAAAGGGGGATCTTTTTAAAGCCATCAGCACTACTGATGATTCTTTATAGCAAGCAGAAGACGTTAATTATATTTGTGTAATTATTGACTCATTAATACTTACAAGTTGCATGAGACTTTTTGATTATTGATAGCTGATGCAGTCACTATTGCCAAGTTTAGATTGTATTAGTGATTTTGAGTGCACAACCATAATACAACCAGAGATATTAATACCATTGAGCATAAATAACCGCACTTGACAGACTCAAGTGGGGGGAAAAGCACTAACACTGGTTACTCTAATGGACAGAATAAATGATAGAATCGTATAATGAGTTTACAGCAGCCAGGTTTAGTGAAATCTATTTCTGAAGTAAGAAGGGGGGGAAAGGTAGCAGTTTTGGTAACAGAATGAGGGTACGAACACATTAAAAATTAACAGGGTGTTTTCAGATAATTGAAAGAAAAAGCACCGACATGGGAAACTTAGCTGTTGTAACTCACACAGCTCTACAGTGGGCATTATCACTGTTTCCTGCAATGGATTTAATCTGCCATCACACCTATAAATGAAAGAAAGAAGTATGAGCTTCCCAAGAGTTCCTACAATAACATGAGAGTCTTTTCTTTTCTTTTTTTTTTTTTTTTAATAGGGGGAGGAAGAGAAATCCTCGGTCCAATATAAAAGAGGTTACTGTTGTGCAAGTGTCTTTTTTATTTACTGTAATTTGGCAGACACAGCTCTGCAAGACTTCAGAACTAAGAAAGTGGAAAACTTTGATGTTCCTTTGACATGAGCTGGTTGAGATGCATCTTCTTCGTAATTGTAGAGAAATATTATATTGTTGCAGCTGCCTGGTGCTAGCAGTGAACTATACTTCATTTTACAGTGTCAATTCCTCCCTTCTCCACTTCCCTCCAGCATCTGCAGTCCTTACCTTTGTCACACCAAGATTTACTTTAACTGGAACCATGTCAGGTGTCCCCAGAAAAATGACAAACTAAAATTAACCTATAATTGTAACATGAGCCTGAAGGCATGTGCTTGGTGGGAAAGAATTCACCTTCTACGGACACACACACAGGGGAAAGTTAGAGGGATATTTGAAATTCCAGACATCGCAAATTCATTAATCAATGAGTAAATCAGTTAGCAACCAGTCATGCTCTTTTGCAATGTGACCTAATCCTTAGCTTGAACTTTCCACTGCCCTGCTGTATGTCATTCCCAGGGTCTGATGCAGTGCTCGCTGAAGATGCTGGCAAAGGTCCTGTGAACCACAGCAGCTGCAGCGCCGGGTCCCCAAAACAGTCTTTCCCCTTCAACTTGTTAACAGTATTTTATAAGTATGTAAGTGAAAACTGTCAATATAAGAAGTGCCCAACTGTGGAAGTAAAGTTATAGGCAGGTGTCCTTCAAGGTTACGAAAACAGAGCTCCAGAAATCCTTGCGGTTTCCAAGTTCGCTTTTTCTCTACTCTTTTTTTTTCCCCCCCTGCCTATAGGCTGGAAGTTAGTTGCTGGCTGGCCTGAGACGGGGATATTGCAGCCAGCAGTAGGACAGCCAGCTAAAAATCTCCTGTAACTCTGGTATATAAAGACACGCTATCCCCTCCCTGAGGCCTACCTAAGTTAGAACATAAAGTGCAAGTACACACAAGTTAAAAATAATGAAACTTCTCCACTCTGCAGGAGCTGCTGAATTTGACTTCTGCAAACAGATATTTCCATGTAAATATTCTCCCAACCCTAACTTGAAACAACCCAGTTATGTCTGTCTCTGCTAGACCTGTTTTGTTAAAGCATTTTTTTAAGGTAAAAAATTCTCATTGAAAAATGATTAATAGAGGTAGGGTGGTTTTTTTACAAAAAAAAAAAAAACAAACAACAAAACAAAAAAACCCAAAACCAAAACCAAAACAACATGAAAAACCAAGCCAAAACAAAACAAAAAAAAAACCAAACCACCACATACTTTGCGCTAATAATAGGGCAATAATTTACTGGTTTGCGTTCTGACCCATTCGACGGCAACCGACTGGGGCCTGGGGGGAGGGGAGCAGGGTGATTAAAGGGTTAATATTCAAATGAGAAATTTGCAAGGCCTGCATAATGGAACTGCCACCCTGATAACAATAGGAATTTTTAACAATATCGAGCCTTGTTAGCAAGAGAGTTACAAGCATTGAGGGCAATCAGTGTGTCTTGTCAGTTTCTTTTTATCTACCATCTCCAACCGCCAAGGAACCGAAATGAAGCACTTTGGAATTATCAATTTCAGCCACATTTGCATAACAAAGCCCCCGAGGAAGAGGCATGATAAATGTGAAGGACCCCTCTTGGAAAAGGAACTGTCAACCGCGCCCCGAAAGATTCTCCGACCGAGCGCATTCTCGGGGATTGTAGTCAGCGAAAATAAAATGAAAGCATTAAAGAAAGTCATTCTCTCAGAGAGAAAAATCTCCCCCTCTGCACAGAGAGAACTGGATGAAATGACATTATGCATATGAAAATGTCCAGAAAGATGTTTGATTTATGTATGCATTAGATGCAAATTCCATTACCGCACGCGCGCTGTTGTGTGATTTGGCTCTGAACACATCACTGCCCTGATCAAATCTGATCTCATTAATTCCGACAAGGAGAGAGAGAGGGAATTGAGAAGAATTTATGGCCTGGACACTTGAAAGAAGTAAATTGTAATTCTGTTTAAAGCTGTAGCGAACCTTTTAAACACCTTTTATTATAGAAAAAAGCACTTACTTTTATAACACTGTTAGAACTTACTTAATCTTGTACTTGGAACTTCTAGTCCTCATTTAAAAAAATCTATGACCTTGTTTAGGGGGGAAAAATGAGAGAGAGAGACAGAGAGACAGAGAGGGAGAGACAGGAAAAAATATGCCTGTCTTAGACTGAAATCCGGCAGAAGCATCATAATAATATGATCAAAGAAGACCTATTGACTATCTGAATAATCGTGTGAAAATTTTGCTCTGCTGGTATATGTTTATTTTTAAACAATCTTTTAATATTCTCAAATAAAGTATCAAATACTTTACAAGTGTTTTTATGGGACTAGATAGACATTGCATGCTTAAAAATATTATTAATTGTGATCTAGATAAAAATGGCAATGAGCACATGTTTTATAACAATATTCTCAAGCAGTGCAGTGGTGTCAGCTAAAACTGATATGTGTTCCGTTCTGAGATAAAGACAATTTAAAGACAAAAACCCTCAGATCTTTGCTAAAAAGGAAGTATATTACTGTAGGGGGAAAAAAAAACAACAACAACAAAACAACAAAAAAAAACCCAAACAAAAAACCCCACCACAAAAAAACAGATTGTTTCTTACATTAATAAAGATTCTTATCCTTGTTTTGCTCCTGAGAAAGACCTTAATAACTCATTTCCTCCCTTCATGAAAGATAATCACCCTTCATGGGTGAGATATCCTGTATTTACTTGATACCAAGTGTAAAACTGAAATAGTGTCTCAATATGTTATTGCATTGTATAATCAGTGTTCCTCCCCCAACATTCATGAACCCCTAGGGTGCTTCATAGCCTAGAATAGTTTCTTTTCTGTTATGCATCTTCCGTTTTAGTAAGATATGATGAACTACCTCCCCAGTAAAGAAGAGAGAGGAAGAGAGTGAAAAAAAAAAAAAAAACCAACCCCCCCTTGATTCCTAAAATCTTAGTTGCCTATCATGATTCATTTATAGAGAAATGAAGTGATTTCTGCAGTTTCCCCAATGAAGCCTGCAGCTTTCTGTGATAATCTGCTCCAGTTGAAGTAATTGTTAAGCAAATGTTACCCAGAGAGGTACAGGAAACTCGTAACTTATTCTATATATAAACACAAAACAATAACTTGTAGGTAAACCATGTGAATTTTAAGCATCATTCACATTTTCAATAGCAATATTGATTTCTTGCAGAGGGTTTTTTTTTTTTATCTTTCCACATGCAGAAAGTATGTGTTCACAATTTCCATTCCTCAAACACAGAAAAATGTTATCTTTTGCAGTGTTATTTTAATATATTTGGCTACCAAATTAAATCATTAGTTTAGAAAAAAGGCAACATGGTCCTGATTTACGTGGAAATGTCAATAGAGTCCTAAGTATGTATTCAAAAACCACTTTACAGAAACATGCAGACATTACAATATATAAATGAGTACAGATATGTCCTGTCATTTTATTATTTTGTCATTGGTATGTACACATTTCTGTAAAAGTATTTGAATGTGTATACGTATACATGAAAAATAGCAGAGAGCGCTATTTTGCAAGTTTATAATAGAGTGGGCATTTGTTAAGGTGAACATAACACAGAATGCTGTTTTTTGACTGTACTAAATCGAGTATGCTGAAACATGCAGTGGGTATTGTGCTGAGCACATGAAACAACTTAGCTATTTGGATATCTAAAATATAATTATGTATGGTGCAAGATTTATCAGACTGAAAGTGCTAAAGAAATATTTTTTGTTCTAAATAAATATTATTTTTTTTTTGCATTATTAACTAGAGTGCGGATTACTTTATGTTATGTCTGAGGGGAAAAATCACCCCAAATTTTCCTTGCATGTAGACTTTAAGAAAATTAGCACAGTGTGAGAGAAACTGTAATTGCAAAATTTGGTTTGGTGTTTTACATAAGGTTATCTCCCTCCTCCTGCATACCCTTTAGCATAGCACTGAATGCATTTTATTAAAATATTCTAGCCACCTGTCTATTTGAGCCTGTTTCAGTTATCACCCAAAAATAAAAGCATTTTTGTACTTCAGAACATGGGGACCAGAAATAAGTTTCCGTTACTGGTGGCTAATTAAGCTAACTGGGCTTGCTGTCCCTTTAAAAAAAAAAAAAAAAAAGAAAAAAAGAAAGAAAGAAAAAAATCCCAAGCCAAAACACAACAACAACAAAAGAAACCACATCCTTTTTGCCACCCTAACCCCTCCTCCTGTCTCCCCCCAAA
Source organism: Charadrius vociferus (assembly GCF_000708025.1). NCBI lineage: Eukaryota > Metazoa > Chordata > Aves > Charadriiformes > Charadriidae > Charadrius > Charadrius vociferus. The sequence continues at coordinate 302,219 of NW_009649864.1, read as the reverse complement.
TACACACACAGACACACAGACTTCCCCTCAGTGAGTGGCTCAGGCTCCCTGATTAAGGTCATGCCGTTTGTTCATTACTGGCCTGGCTAATGTGATTGAATTGGAACAATACCTTTGAACTCCTTGGCTCTGATCTGCATACTAATTGACTCTCTTGTCCTTGGCAGTGACCTTGACAGGCTTTCCACCACTCTCAGAATGGCTGACCAGTTTCTCATCAAAAGTTCCTAGCAAAAAAAAAGCCCCAACCCCCAAACAAGAATTAGTCATTCACACTACTTTTCTCTGTATTCATATTGCCTTATATACCATTAGAAAAAGCAAAATTGCTACTCCCTAGCTCCCCCTGGATGTTTATTAGTACTTGAAAATCACAGTGTCACTTTAAAGTACTGAAACAGTGACAGCATTGTTTTGAAAGAGTTCATTGTTGCAGTCTAAAACACACTTTACACATATTTTCATGTAGCTTTTTTCCTTGTTACACAAAAGGTTTGCGGTTTAACTCATGGACCTTTACATCACTGTACCTTTTTTCTTTTTTTTTTTTTTCAAATAAAAAAAATAATACCAGTTGTATCCTAAGCAAACAGCACAAATTAGTTTCCTTTTTGCAATTTATATTACCACTGTAACAGTCTGGCTTTCAACAGGTTCTATAGTAATAGAAATACTATGGTTTCAAAGACAACAAAACCAAGCCATGCAGAACGTTGCATCTAGAAAATGCCAGGTTTAAGGTAATGAGCTAAGGATTTTATTTTTATATCTCTGAGGCTCTTAGACCAACATATTACTCAAGAGAGGCATGATTTCTATACAGAAGACATTATTAAACACTATGCCAATATTTATGAAAAAGACATTACAGAATAATACTCTTCTGACTGGAAAGGAGAGGTTTACTTCATTTTTACTGGAGTGGAGATTTACCTTGCGAGACAAGTGTCAGCCTCGGTGAACTTTGACTATTGAGGTAATGAAGTAATAACTAAATCAAACTCAAATTAAGTATCATCAAGAAAAAGAGATGGACAGCATGCCGAGAAATGTACTTTTATCAGGCTGTCAGCAAAGATCCACTTTAGAAAAAGTTCTATTTTTTCTTTAATATTCATTCTTACTTTAGGCAAAATCTATTGCGGGAAAAACAGCTGGAATTTTAAACTCATTTAATAACACTTTGCACTTCTCTAGCGGCTCTTTACTAGGTTCTCAAAGGGCTTTAGAAACATGAAGGAATGAATATGTATTATAACCAGGTGAAGTATTATTATGGAACATTAATAATGACTTGCAAATCTATAAATAGTAAATCAAACTACAAAATTTCAAACACACACTCTTTAATGCAATTCCCATTTTTATTCTGCTGTGGTTACCAGCAGACAGACCAGCTGTTTTGAAAAAAAAAAAAAGAAAATTTTCAAAACAGAGATCCTCACTATTGAGAAAATTATTTTTAGTTTTTATGGCAATAATATCCAAGCACTTGGCCAATATCCAAGTACTTAGACAGGGCAGACCTCACAAATTTGGCATCCAGTTCAAGACCGTTATAGAAATAAGTCACAAAATTCAGATCCTGATCCAAACTTTCCTAAAAATTCAAGGATGGCCTGGATCCAAAATTCCGGTATGAGTGCCAACGTTTCCGTACAAAGGAACATGTGGGGCTCCATTTCCTTTCTAGGACCACTTCTGTTCAAGACCTAGTGCCGGAACAGGCTTCTCATCATTGCGCTTCAGCCTGCACACCCCCCTTATGGACAATGCTCTGCTGGTGGAAGCTCCAGGCTTGCGCAGGAAACCAGAAAGCTGATGCTGAAATGGGCACCATGGTACCAAAATGTCCAGCCTTCAGCGTGTGCAGGGACCCGCAGCAGGACGATGCCGGGTACGCTGGCAAGCAGGACACCCGCCAGAGTAACGAGGCTGAGAAGAGGCACGAGCGGGTCATTGGATCTGGGAACAAATGAAAGCTCCACAGAGCCACACAAGTGACACAGGACTGAAGAACGCATCTTTGAAAGTATTTTGGTGCCTAAAACGCATACAGACGGTTATAGGAGTTTTCAAAAGCTCTTGGGCCAAATTCTCATTGATTTCACTTGGCTCTGAGGCTCTAGAAGCAGCAGCTACACAGGTGAAGTTAGTGTTTATGTAAATTACCAATCAATTTTTCTCACCAAAAATAGCACTGCTTATTTAAAAAAAATAGCATTTCCGGTATTCTGAGAGCTTCCTAAAGTGTACTGAAATACACGCAGTATTTCACAAACCACTGAAAAGCAGCTACCTCTGCAATAAAGTATACCAGGTGTCCCTGCAACAAGAGAGTATACAGGGGAGTTTTAGAGAGAGTATTTGTAAGTAAAACTGCAAAAGGAAAGATTAGGTAGATAGAATGCCCTCTATGAAACAAGGCTCTGCTCTTTCATACATGTATTTTTTTCATCACAAATTGTCCATCCTTGGTTTTAGGACTCTAACAAAAACTGGTATGCCCATCACTGTCACCACTTAATTTTATTTAAGCAGTGAGCACCACCTACTGCAGGGGAAGATTGCAACCTATTTAGTCAGTACATCAATCACTTCCTATAATAATTTGCTTTCCTAAAGCTGTTACTGCTGAAGTTCTGACCAGAACTATGTATAGCTTTCATGTGCGATTGGAGCTGATCGCTGCTCAAAATGGAGTGTTTGTGAGCTATCTGTAATGTGCATAGGCCTTAGATATTAACCAGCCGAAGGAAAACGAAAAAGATCTAATCGATTAACCTAGAATACAGGAACTCAAACAAAGGCAGCTGCTGGGAAAATTAGCTTACCCTACCCTCTATACTTGATCTGTGACGAGTGCATTAGAGAAACCATTCACTGACTGGGAGCGGTTCCACTCCTTAAAATAATAAATAAGTAAGTTTAGCACTGAGTTTGATATACTTTTATTCGACAGCCAGACTCGGTTCAGGAAAAGGGAAGGGAGAGCGCAGAAAATCTCTCCCCTTTCCCAACTGAGAAGACTGGCAGGGGTTCTGACTCCACTTACGTGGTGCTCAGGCATCGTCTTCCCAGTGCAGATGAAGCCCCCTCACCTGCTCACCTCTTATCTGCTCCCTCCCAGCTGCCACTGCCTGCTCACCTAGGTGCTCCCTAACCTGATACGGTAAAAACTGTTTCCTTAACCTGCATCAATTTGACTGCTTTGGACTAGAAAGCTGTTCTGTGACTCACGCCGGTAGACCCGAGGAGGCAGTAACTTTCAGCAGG
>NW_009649864.1:297413-298714 GCF_000708025.1 Charadrius vociferus | reverse complement strand
CCTGGGTGTGAGCACAGGGGATGCTTAAGCAGGGAGAAATCAGGGTACCATCTGCAGCCAGAACAGGCTGTCTGACTGCAGCGCTGAGCTGTTGCCAAGCTATGCTAAGTTACACCGGTCATATAGGTTCCTCAACGGCTTCTGTCTGTGATGGAAAGGTAGAGTAAATCCAAGCTCTGTGAGCCCCGGTCCTGCCGTCACAGTCAGGATAAAGGTAAAGATCCTCAGCAAACATACTTCTAAGGATGAGGCAAATAAGATGCTCAGTTAAATGGCCTGCTGGGCATTTACAGTAAGATTGTACATGCCTGCGCAGGGCAAAGAAGCTGCAATGCATAAGACAATTGATATGTCAGAGGACTATTAAAAGAAAAACACCAATACAACCTAAATACCTGCAAAACAATACGGACTCACACTCGGAGCACTTACTGTTTTTTCACTTGCAGCTGACATGCTGTTGGCAGAGTAAGGCAGAGAAAACCACCGCCCCCCCAACCGCACAATAAATGACCATGATCTTGATTTCTTTCAAAACATTTAGCAATATATATGTAGAGATCTACACATTATAAAAAAATAATCCAAAATTTTCTGTGTGACTCTCTGCCCAAGAAGAGTACAAGAAAACAAACACGTGGCAGCTGTGGAAACGTACAGAACAAGACACAGCGAGTGCGATGATGAACAAGGTGTAGTAACTAGAAAGAAGAGAACAGAATGCAAGTGAAAAGTATTAATTATTGATAAGATAAGGGACAGATAATTACCACACTTCATATCTGCCTACCTGCTATAAGGACAGAGAAGATGTTTCCTAGCTGTCTAATAAGTGGAACGGTGGGATGCAGTTTGCTCTTTTGGCTCCATAGGCAGGTTCTCTTCTTCCTTGCTGGCTGGCACTGTCACGCACACGCGACATTATTCTGGGGTACTGTTAGAAGTCTATTGAAATCACGTAAATAATAACAACGAGGATAATTATTACAGTCAGATCTGATCAGAACACAGGTTACAGCAAAAGTCCAGGACCAAAATGCATCCTTCAATTGGGTCGTTTACTAGAAGGAAGGTGGATAAACACATGAAAAGAATCCATCATTTTATTTTAGATAAAAACCACAGAGAGAGATTTATAGTCAGCAGCAAACTTTAAGCTGTGTCCTTTTGAAACCAATGAGAGGTAAATACCTGACGTTATACTTGGGAATATTCACATACAGAACTTAGGATATGCATTACCTGTATCATGTAGAATGGGTAAAACAAGTTAAGTAAATTCTGAGCTTTTACCTGCTGAA
>NW_009649864.1:226135-297358 GCF_000708025.1 Charadrius vociferus | reverse complement strand
GCTGAACGGAGAGCTGGGACAGGTTTCAGGATTGCTTTTGCTCTTTACTGGTTTTATTCTATCACTTACTATACTGCATGTGCTCACTCTTATGCTGTAATTTCCTTTTTAAGAGGATACAGAACTTTTATTTCTCACCATTTTATTTCAAACACCACCTCTTAATGACTACTTCTTTGTTAATTGAATAAAGACTTCTATATTTACCATTTAATGTGAAAGATTAACATAAAAATATGTGACTACAATATAACAACAGCAAAGCTGAACTTCAAGGCACAAACTGTATGCTGTTAGTTATCCATGACACACTGATATGAGAACATTCATAACAAAATCCTTCTTAGTGGTAATGCACCTGTCTTCAGGCTTGCAACATATTTGTTGTATCAGAGCAATCTTGCTAAATGTCAAGCTGGTTTGCGTTCCTTTTTGTTTAAAACTGGTGTTAAGTTGGTAGGTTGATGGAGAAAGCATCAACATAGGTTTCTGCACTCTTTTTTTCTGATATGGTAGGAGATGAGATGCCAGTTGGGAGTAGCCAAGAGATTCTGGACCTCTGGTGACAGTCCTCCAACATGCCGCAACCTGTAGTCAGATCTGAATCTGCTGATTTCCACACTCATGAGAAATGCCGTGCTCATGCCCGAGAAACCAGTGAGCCACTCTGCTACCTGACAGGTACCCAGCTGCCAAATGAGTCCCGTGATGTTGTCCTCCAAAGCTCTTCCTGCCCCCAAGAATTCAGATAACCCAGCAGGGCTCCCGCTCATTGTATGAGAGGACTCCGTCAGTGGGGCCATGTAAGCACTTACTGAGAGTCCTCTCAGGAGCCACAGCTGGGCTACACCCACCTCATTCAAACAGGTGAGGAGCACCAAGCCTACGTTTGGTCTGAAGGATAGGCCAGATCACCTTTATGGATCTGTGCTTACTTGCTTTGGAAAGTCCCCCTCTCTTTTTAGTATGTTTGTGTTTCCCTTTCTCTGAGTGGGGGCACTGGTTAGCAGTGCAAGACAACCTCTAACTTTGCAGGTTATAAAAGGTGCCATTTTTTCTAACATTTCTTGCTCTTGTTAGTTCACAAAGTAGGAGGCTTAAAGGACCTTACGCCATGAAGCATCTCTGCGGAGATTCAGTGCTTGCCTCTTTGCAAGATCGCCCTCACAAACGAGTTCAGTCATTCCCAGACAAGGGATCGTGACCTCTGGTGTCATGAAAGAGTCTCAGAAATGCAAAACGCAGCAGCTTTCAGCTGACAGACTGCAGCTGAACAGGGAAGTAGACTATCATCTTTGCCAGCTTTCAGGTGCCAGAAAATGGGTGCTGGCAGCTAAATCACTTGCCTACCTGCAACAAATGTGTTTTCCCTGAAGCACCTTCTGTGAATGTAACTGCCTAAAGATAACACCCTACAGGCTGAAGGCTTGACCTTTTAGTCACCTATTTAAATCTGAATTTGGAGGAAAAAGCAAACAACCTCAAAAATAGCCACAACATGCGGACAATAAAAAGAAACAGCACACAGTAAAGCAAGTATCAGATGGGGACACTGCTGTGTCAGGTTGTCCTGACTAGGGTTAGACTACGGCACCTCTGCTCTATTAACAAAATTATTTTTCTAGGGATCATCAGCCTTCAGCTTGGATGGCCAGGATGTTCCGCAGGCAGTGCCTTAACAGCATGCAGCAGGGCTTACGCAGGCTCGGGAGCTGGGAAACAAAGGGCATCTTTAGAAGGGCACCTGGGAGAGGCAGAGGCTCCCCCACCTTCCACGCTCAACAGGGGCTGAGAAACTACAGCTTTGTGCAGAGAGATGATACCTCCAATAAGGTGATTGGCAGCATCTTGCTTCTGTGAAAGGCAGTATCTCCCAGCTCTTGCTGAGTTTCTAACAGCACGCTTAACTTCTAATTTGGGAAAGAAAAATACCATCTGGCACCTCAACTTTGAAAAGTTGCCAAACCTTGACTTACTCTCTGAATCCTCCCCAGGAAATCATGGGAACTACCTACCAAGAACAGCATTACAAAGTGTGAACAAGGCTCACGTGAGCTAGCTGCATGTAATCTACCACAACGTGTCTTTAAACAGAAAAATAACTGATTTGGGGCAGTTTAGTCATGCAGTCACCTTATGAACTCGCTTGAGTCTCCAGTTCTGTCTCCAATGGGAAGTTAATGAACCACTACTGTAAATTCTTGGTGGGTTTTCACAATAACGAAACAAGTCGTCTTTTCTAAATTCAGAAACTGGAGGTGACAATTTTAGAAGAAAGGCAAACAGTGAGCCCTGCAGTATGCCGCTGAGTAACACTGGACAACACACGAGCATTTGATTCACATTTGTGCTCATCAGAGTCTTATTTGTGTATTGTTAAAAATAATATCTTTTTTTTACTATAAAATTACTGCAAAATAAATAGTGTCAGAAAAGTCACTTTGTCAGAAGAAAATGTATTCATGTCAGGGAAAAGATTTTAAAATTGCAGCCAATAAAGAACGAAGAAGAGAAATTTAAGAAAAGGGAAAATCTGGGAGGAGAAATACAATTGTCGTTCTTCACCACCTCATTATTTGTAACCAGTGGTATGTAAACTCCATATTATAATACAGGATCAATTCAGATGCAAATATCTAAGCCTTAATTGTATATGTGGAAGAAAGAAAACAGTGGAAATGTTCAAGTATGCTTTATTTTGTTACTTCTGTGTCCTCCAAGATATACATTTGAAGTTTAAGCAGTAACACATTAAGTGGGTAGATTTATACTGAAACAAGATAATAAATACCATTATAAATATTACATGCGAATTGAAAACCATAGCAAGATGCATTGCATATAGCCAGATAACAAATCTGTAATATTATTAGTTCTAATTATTTCAGATGAGATGTATTCTATAATAATCTTACATATCAAAGTCACTAAGGCATTGAACTCATCCCTATGTTGCTTTACTCAAGTAAAATTTCTTATGAATTCAAATATACAGATTCAAGGCATTTATGTTTTTTTTTGTCTCCTATATGTATCTGCACAGAGAAGATGAAGAACGTATCTATTTATTCTTCAACAATATGCTGAATAAAGATCAAGCGTACCAATTTTAGAACAATCCGTTTCTTTGGTCTAATTGTTAAGTTGCTTTTCCGTGGGGACAGATCTTTTTCTGCTCAGGTCTACTCTCTCTGTGATTGAATATATGCGCAGTTCTCATTATGCTAACTGGAGCTGTGCGTGTAGCTGGACACAAAATTCACATCCCTCATGCAAAGCCAGATATCACTGTGTTTGCAACACTGAGTCCTGACATGAGGATTTACAGATATGGAATACCCTTCACCATCTGCCAAAGTACCAAAATCCCACATCCCTCTGTCTCAGTTCATTATATTCCCATCCCTCCTGTTTTTTCAATCAGGCCATATAGTTTGCATTTATAATGCAAGTTCAGGCCAAAGCTCTCCTAAAGTCAATGGAAAGATTCCCTGTGTCTTTGACAGTCTCTGGAAGACGCTGTGTTTCCCTTAGCCCTTCCCAGCTCACATTCCTGCAATGCCATGGGAGGCAGTATTATGAAAATCAACCCCATAGTGTAAACAGTGCTGCAGAATTTCCTTCCGTGAAGCTTTTACCTTCCTCGCCTTGTGTGCAATTATTTGAAGCTCAGCATCGTTTCAGCATGTGTACGGCATGGGTGGCGGCTCAGTTGCACCCAGATTTTGTCCATGGCAAAGGAAAAGTCTGTCACTCAGGCTGTACTTCCTTCTGTAAATTCAGTTTCATTCACTAGCAATGTATATATAAGAATCACAGGCATACTCAAAATATTTATATAGATCAGAAAAATGTTATACACTTTAAAGGCCAGACTATACGCAGGCATGCATGTCTATGTCCTAACTCAGGAAGGTCTTATTTAAGACAGTATGCCCAAAGTGGGTCAATCTTCCAGCTACGGGTGATGGCAAAATGTCAGGAAGTTTTCTAGCTGGGCTGGGAATTACAGAGGAGACTAGGGGGATGACTTCACTCCGACCCATCCCACCTTCCTTCAGTAGAATATTCCTGCTGTGAGCAGGAGCCTGGTGCTCGTTCCGTGCACAAGTGAACTGGAACGGTGTTTGAGCACAGAGGTGGAGAGCTCAAAGCCAGGCCTACGTTTGTCTACAGCATCTCTGGAAAACCACTCCCATGTTTGCACAATGATCCGACAGTGCTCAACTTACCAGCGCACTTGCTGCAATACATCATTAAACTGACATGTATCCAACATGGGCAGAAAAATATTGATGTAGATAAAAGCCTATGAGAACATAATGTGTCCTGCAGCAGCATTATGAAATGTAACATACATCCGAATGTGCAAAAGATTGCATAACTGAACTATTTTTTCACTCCCCACATGTACAGGATGCTTTTATCAAAGGAAAAAAAAGGGTGAAAAAAAAAGTAAAAAGTTTCTGACTTTCGTTAACCTTCTCTTGTAGTTCAGGTTATTTCTTTAATGCATTTATCTGCTTTAAAATTGTCTCCTTAGCCTCTCAAGGGAAACCAATATAATACACCATCACATTTCTCACAGGAGAAAAAAGAACACTTACTCTTAATAGGTGGCAATTTTGCCAGATGTTATTGACATAGTAAGTGCGAAATTTCAGTGATACTAAATGCAAAGTGCAGCAGATTAAAGAACAATGGAACAAAGTGCAAAATGAAGTTTAAAAAGCAGCAGTGTCAAAGTCAGAGAAAGTGTGAAAAAATTACATTTTAACAACACTATTAAGAACAAGTTTACTAATTACTGTAACTGGCACAAATTTAAAAGTACCTTCCTAAGACTTGGGAAAGTTTTTTAAAGTGTGATATTTTTTTCTTGTCAGCATTTCTTCTTTTCTTTATGCACTGTAGCAGAGACATAACATTACTGGTACTAAAACAATGACACTTGGAGCTCTTTATCTTTCATTTCTTAACCCTTTCTTACCAAGTAATATTGCTGCAAATCCTGCTATTTGAGCAGAGGAGTGAACTATAGAAAATGCTTTGATAACTAATACTGAACAGTTTAAAATAAAGACTATGGAATTGATTCTGTCATGCTTTACACATTCACCCACTGACAATAATGGAATTTACACACTAAGAATGACTTCTCATTAAAAGTTTGGCAAAATCCTGTTTTGCTGTTACAAAAAAAAATCTATATAATGTGCACAGTTTCCTCATATTCAATTATCCACTAAAATGCAATAATAAAATATTACAGTTGAGATGCTCATCTCCTATAAATCAGAGAAGCTCCACTGCTTTCAGCGGCATTACATGAAACTTAAAGAACCCGATTTTCTAGTTTTCATTTGTATTCTTTGCATTGTATTGACAAATAGGATCCGTTTCTCAATTGGCAGCTGTGCATGGGCTTCTGCTGAATCCATTGCGACTACTCTTTGTTTGGCCCTCAGCCCTGGTACTGTGGCCCACACTGAGACTACAGCCAGCAGCACAGCTAAGACCTATGTGTACATCCATAAAAAACCAAACTGAACGCTTTCAGGCATGCGAACGGCCAGGTCTGCTTTGATGGCCTAGAAATGAATGCTCATTGTAGCAGCGCTTCAAGCCGTTCAGAAGTCCTTACCCTGACTGGGGATGCAGCCATACACACATTTGTTGCAGAGAAGAGCAGCTCTGGTGTGGGAGACAATATCCTCACTCTAAACTGATCAGTTTTTTTCCTGCTTTTTGGAGACCCTAAAGTGCCTTGGATTTCAGGGACAATTCTTGGGCCAAAATCTAACACCAAGATCCTATGACCGAAAAAAAATTTCCTTTCCCAGGATAAATTATGAACATCACTTATTGTCTTTATTTTCACTCAGTGCTTTCATTATTCAGTGGGTACATCCAGATTGCAAACAGAAAAGTGACTTCAGTGTGAAGTACCCAAGTTAGTTTGATGTAGCTAATTCAGACAGAAACAGCAGTTAAACCTGCAGGCCGTGGTACTAACTGCCCAAGTAACAGCCCAGGGTCCTTGAACAACCCACACCACCACACATCAAAACTTAATTTCAACACCTCATAAGCTACAAATATAGCAAACACAATTCCAAATACAGCTCTAGTAGGCAATTCCAATCCCCAATTATTGTCTGAGAAAGGGTTTAATTTAAAGTCCATTTGGAAAGAAAAGTAGTAAAGCTTACTAAAGATTTACTAAAATACCACTACTTTCTTGTCTGTGACAAGGGAAAGTTGACTTTGCACAGGATGCAAGTAGCTTGCACTAATTATGATTCCATTAGTGGGAGTTCTTCTAGCATATCAATGGCTACCCTTTTCATGGGAATCTGATATTATGCAGCTGAATACATCTGCACAGCTTTCTCTGGGCACTTTTCTTTAAAGTGCATTTATCATAGTCATCTATCACCACTTTTCCACCTCATGACTGCACTTGACTCAATCAAATAATTTGTGAACTAGAAATGAAATTGGTTCAACTTCAAAAATTGTGTACCGTACAATTTGATGCAAGGCCTGAGGTTCTACCCACTTAAGGAAGAAAAGATGTGGCATGGTAGATGATTCGTTTGCCAAAGGACCTAATCCTTTTTAATAAACAAAACTCAATGTATATGAAGTTATACCCTCTAGATCTTCCTGAGAAAATAAAGCAAGCTACTGTTGGGTTTTGGGTTTTTTTGAGAGGTGGGAGAAGGAGGCAGAGGTGGCATTATTTCCCATAAATGTACTTTATAAAGTCTCGGAAACCAAGTATAGATCCTGAACCCTGATGTCCAGTTAATATCACACAGTTGAATATTGCAAGCATTGAAAAATTGCTTATAGCAGATTTAAATGGAAACACACTTTTCATCTTGTGTTGTGGGTGTAATTTGCTCCCGTCTACTGTGAGCTAAAGGCAATTGCTGGTGTTCACCCTTTTCCCTGCCTTTAACCAGAGCTCATCAGCAGTGATCTATACCGATGAGGTGCATTGGCTTCCCATCAGGTGTGATATTACTGTAAGTTTGGTATGTTAAGTCTGCAGTAACCAGTAGCCACTGGTTTCACTGTATCAAACAGTATGTATGTGATTACCCAAATGACTACAAAGCCCTTACAGGGCCCTGGTTGTCTTTGCTTCCTGGTTGGTGACCTCGCCTGTTACTTCCAGATTTTAAAGGAGTCATTTGGTGTTAAAATACTTATTATTTTGTACCTCTCTGACATGTTTTTTTATAGCGGTTTTGTCACATCTGCGTGTCCAGGACAGAAAGATGCTCTGTAATCTGTATCTTCTATGTGCAAATCCATAGATAGCCCTGGGCCCAGAAACCATTTGTGCCGGGATCCTGGAGGAAGGTACACATTGTGCTGGGTGCAGAGAAGGTAGTCCAGCTCTCAAGACTTGAGCAAAAAGGCAGAAACACTTTTTCAAGCACCATCAAAAGTTCAGTGTGACTCAAGGTGAGTCTCTTTGGTTCCTCAGCCCTCTTGATTTCCTTTCATCTTCAGGCAAAGAGAAAGACCATATTCTGTGCTCTATTCTGAAGTGTTTTGAGACTTTACTAACAACAATCATGAAAGCCATAAAGTAGAACTTTTTAATTATTCCCATAGTTTTAGCATGCTAGTTCTTGGTGTACATCTATGGCCTCAGCTAGACTCATTACCGAGACTCTCCATTATTTCCAGAATTTTAGAACTGCGACAATATTATCTCTTTATCTCTTTTTTATTAAATAGTTACAAAAAAGAAGTCCTCCCAACCACAACTAGGAGGCAGTTTTCACCATTTTCCCACTATGGCTTTTTTTAAAATTTTGTTTCAGTAAGTTCACAGTAAGTTTGCCAACCATGACTAATGTTGAACCATGATGTCAGGAAGCGGGTGGAGGGTCTTTACATGACTTGATATTTTTGTCTTGACATGTTTGTGCTAAAAGAAAGTTCACTGTCTAGGATTTGATCATATTCAATTATTGCTCTCAGCTTGTGCATTCGAGATGTATTCCTAAAAACTACCATTAGAATAATTTGTTCTGCCTCCTCCTTCTAGACTGGCAATAATTGCCCACCCATCTCCCCCCTCCTTTATCTTCTTCTCACCTACTGAGTCGCTTCCAGTTCCCTAGGGGGGCCTCATCAGAGCTACATAAACCTTTGCTATATATATTTTTTACCTCCTACTGCACTGTTAATGGAACTCTTTGATCTCTTGCAAAACTATAGTGGACTTCTCTGAGATAATGTTTAATCTTTTGCTGGACTTACAGGTATTCTGTAAGTCAATAAAACTGCCTTTTAAAGTTACAACTCCATAAAGAATCATCTCTCTATTAAGCATTCTGTATGAGGGGCACTATACAATTTCTTTCTACACTATACTCAGGTTATAGTCCATCTCCTCAGTCTCCTGGAAGTGCTTTTCAAACCACTTTGGGGATAGCTGAGGTCACATATTTTGACTTTGACATATATTCCTTTTTTTTGTGACTCTGCAGAGAAACTGCTGGAGTATCATGAAGGTTCTTGTAGTTCGTGGCTATTTTAGGCAATTTATAATCCAAGTCAAGCACAGTTAGAAAGATTAATAATGAGCAAATATAGATGAGCCTTAGCAGAAAATTTCAAAGGAAGAAAGATACTAGATCAGATACGGTAAATAGACTTCATTCAGCAATTGTACTATTTCAGTTGTATACAAATTTATGAAAACATGTTTCTGTTTTTAGTTCAGCATAGCTAAAAACATGCAGTCTCATTCATTCTCTTGCAATTGCATCTCAAGGTGACAAACATCATGAATAAGACTAGCTTTAGAGATTTCTATAGTTTGGTACTGACACCACAGAGCAGCTTTGCAGCTTTCCCAAATCTGGACCAAGGGGCTCAAAAATTTGCCTAAATCTACCTGAAATCTGATCACTGCTCCAGAGTCAATCTCAGTTCTTAAAGTGTTAAGGTTGGTGAAATGCTCGTACCATACGTGAACGGCTATCACTACTTGTCTTGTGAAAATTATATTAAGCTATCTATATTCTTTTGATAGTTTCAGTTTGGCTATTAACATTCTCCACTGGAAGCAGACAAGACTTCCAGAGAAAGATTGAATGAAATTTTGGTAATAGACACATCCGAATTCCACAGTTTCTGCCATTTTGAAGGACACGTAACATTTTTCATGTCTCTCAGAGATTACATTATAGCAGAGAAGTAAAGTAAATCACTGAAAATCTAAATAATCACAAAACCTATTCTGATTTTTCTCAACTTTTATTTTATGTTCATTTCAAATTCAACAGTAAACCGTTCCCACCACTGACTGAATGGGCTGCTTTCATAGTGTGTGCTCTGCCCATGCCCCCATAAACCTCAAAGAGTAAAAAGAGAAGGAGCAATAACAGAGGGCTCAGCCTCGTATAGTCTGTTCAAATAATCAGCAACACTTGTTTATTCACATGGGCTAGACATCTAAACTCAGGATGACCTTGATACTTCTAGGCTACAACAAGGAGCCAGAACTATTTGAGCCTGCAGAGAACTCCAAAAGACACTGATTTAAGAATCCATTTTTAGACCTCTTTAGAAATTAATGTAAAGCTGCATTTCATCATACATGGAGTAAACCATCACGTTCCTGCATTTTGCCAGCATGATATGAGGCCATTAATATACACGAGTAGAAGAGTGTTGTTTTCATGATTATTAGGCTTGTATATCTTTTACAGTCATTACAGCTTTTATACTTCCCAAGTAAAACCTTCCAACCCATCCTTTCCCCCTGAATTTGCATGAAATTGGCACTTTTTCCTAGAAGTCCCCATGAAATTAGCACATTTCTTAAAAGGTCACACAAAATTTTATAATACTGTTTTTGCTGCTGTATTGTTTACTGCAACAAGTTGGTTTGAATACCTCTTTTTCAGTACACTCATTTACAGATATTTCCTTTATGATGGGGAAGTGATAGACTACAGTAATAGTTAAAATTTGCCTGCAGTTATGTGCCTGATTTGACAGCTTCTTAGAATTCTTCCAACAGGTCATTTCTACATTAACTTCTCTGTGATATCTTGGGGAGGTAAGAACAATTTCAAGACAGGAAAGAGAATAATCAGGAAGTTTTTCAAGGATGTACTGAAAATGTCACAATACTTTACTTGCAATTGACTTGTATGTAAAACTATGTCTGAATTACTAGTGGGAGTGTATACTTTGACTAAAGAGATGGATAAAAGTTACCTCTCTAAGCCCTCTTCATCCATTCTTCAAAACATAATGCAAGACAAAGAGTCTGAGGAGAAAATGGGAAAATGAAACGTGTTACAACCAAACGTCCCTCTTTTTGCCATTTTTTATATCTTTATATGTAAACTCAAACACCTGCTCTCTTTCTTCCCTTGTTCTTATTCCTCAGTAAAATGTTCATTCTATCTACAGTCTTCTCAGCAAGCTGTCATTCTTCAGTGACTGCAACAAAAATTCTAACCACATAACTTGACCTACCCTCTTCTACTTCTTCAATCAATTTCTCCCTAGGGAAATGAAGACCTGACTAAAATAGTATGCCTAAAGCTGACCTGCAGAGGCTGTCCTCAAGGCTTTCTTGGTAAGCGCCTGCTCTTGATTCTCCATCTTCCTGGTTCTTGAATAAGACATGTCACTGCAACCACAGGAGGTAGGGAAACCAAGACTTCTAGTGCCCATGTAAGTTCATGCATTGAAAACAAGTTCTTCAAAACACTAACCATCCAGGAGACATGCAGAATGCACAAATACCTTAAAAAGGGGGAAGAAAATGCCTCAAAATCAATATTGAATTTGGCAGAATGGCCAGGTTGAGCTGCAATCTACTTAGACCCTCTCCAAAGCCACATAGCAAGTCACAGAGTTACAAATATTACCAGCAAGAAACAGAGACAACTTGCAACCCTCAGAGAAAATAATAAAATGTATCTCCCACTTTGCTTGTCCTAGAAGCTTGGTAGAGAAAAGACAAAATCATTAGGTTCCAGAAGAGCCATGAAATTACAGAATCCATTTGTTTTACAGGAACTATCCTAATTTAAATAATATAGCAGCAGTAGGATCACAGAATAGTGGAATTGCATACTTTAAGAATTCCTAGTCATATTCTTAGAAAAAGGATACTTAAGAAAAGCCCTCAACACAAAAAAAAAAAAAAAAATTTTACAGAGTAGGAATGAAAGAAATATAAAGGGAACAAGACAAGAGACATTACTTTCCAAAAGAAAGAGTTAAATGTGTTTAGATTCCTGGAATGTGCTTTTCTGCAATTTCAAATATTTAAAAATGTAAACATAGCTTCCAATTTTTTGATTTTTTATGAATGTTTTGATAATTACATGATGGTGTCCAATTATAAAACTGTTGCATAGTCCTCATCTTCATTCCAGCTGAAAAATGTTTTTAGTTAAGTATTTGCATAATGCATTGGAACACTATACTAGACAACCCATTCTGGACTAGATAATTTCTGTGAATTCCTTTGTTAGTAATGGCATGTTCTCAATGACTAGGAAAAAAAATAATCATATAAACTTCAATATTTACCTTCCTGAATGATTTTCTGGTCTCCTCTGAAAAATTTCAAAGTACTTTTTCCTCCAAATTGTGAGATGAAAATACTGTCAGATCAAACTTCTTCTGACTGACATTTTTGTCAAGACAAATCTTACTGTAACTAGCTTTTTTTCAGTCTGTCCTGCAATGCTGCTATCCATTGAAAAACACTGCTATTAGGAGAATGCTGAAGCCTTCAAAAGCAAAGATTAATGGAACGAAAAAGACAAAGCCTTATAGGTGTGAAAGGCAACTCAGGCCAAGACCATATAACCAGCATAGTTGGAAGGTATACTTTTCAAACTTGTATCTTATGTTCTGGCTTTTAAAATGAAACAGAGCAGCAGATATGGGAAATTAATATATGAAAAGGGATGACAGAAGGAAAAATAGGAAGAGAGGAAAAAAGTAGAAAACTGAAGAGGAACGGGTTGTATTTAAGGGTAATTGAGGAAAAAGCACAGTGCAATGAGCAATAGACTAGCGGCAGGGTTAGTACAGAAAGGTAATAGAATTTGTTAAACCAATTGACATAGTTAGAAAAGAACAGACAAGCTTTCAGGCATGCAAGCCCTTCTTCAGATCTGAAACAGCAGGGAGTACAATGAAACTTTTCAGGTACTGGATCTCTTATTACCCACCCACAGACAATGTCAGAATCCTGACTGGCAGAGGAGGCATAGATTAATGGATGGTGACACCATATGAATTATTCAAAATACTGACACCCAGAAAGTATTAAGATACCACCAAGTTAAGATATGCTACTAAACCTCTTGGGCAAGGACTCAGTTGGGTTTGGAGAAGGTAAATTTCGGGGTCTGTTCTCTTTCCGTTGTTAACTCCTCACCTTCTTTTTGACTTTTTAGGGAGACAGGACCAAATCCAGGGTTCTCCTGAGGCACTGATAAAGCAGCACAACCTGCCCTAAGACCCACATCTGACCCCATAAACAGGGCAGCAGTATTCTGTTCTTTCATTTTGGTGAGACAGGGAGAAGTCCTGTCAGCTGGATGGTGGAGAAAAGCTCCAGCTCCCACACCTACCAAACCGGCATATTGCACTGCCCAACTCTGGAAAGAATAACTGAACTGAGGCGTAGCAAGTCCAAGAAATATACAATAGGTGGCCAATCGGGTCCACAAAGGACAGAACAGAAGATTGCATAGAAAAGCACAGCACAACATTTAGTGTGCCACAACGTTCTCGGCTCCAGTTTAGAGTGGTGGTATTATCACAGAGTTCAGGTATTACTATTGCTTCCCACAGATGATCAAATGTTGTGCCCAATATACAGCACAGGCACGTGTGTATGTGCGTATGAATGTATTTAAATAGGGGTTGATGATGAAGGATGCCGACCACCTGGAGCACACCTGCATTCATTAGAAGTTTGGGGTTTTCAGCAACTGCCAGGGTCAGGTCTTGACACAATATCTTTTACTGAATTTACTGTAATAAGGACAATATCAACCACCAAAAAACAGAACCAGTAAGTACTGTCAAGATGATCCTTCCATTTCACTTTAAACTACAACAGTAACAGCGTGTTAGAATGACAGACTGTTCCCCAACTGCTATTATTTATTGCAGCAGCTCCTGGAGGACTAGCAGGTCAAGGCCCTCTTGTTCTTGGTGTTGTTCATGATATACAGTAAATAATAGTCCCTGTCCCCAAAGCTCCAAAACTAGTAAGCTGACACGCAACCTCAAATATTTAATACACTTTCCATATCAACCTAATACCTCACTCACATCAAGATGCTACCTGACACAAACGTTTTATAGTATAGTAATCTGAAAAGATTAATTAATATTTCTTGGACTTTTCCTTACATGTTCAAAAGAACTGGACATTGAAGGCTGAGAAAAGCATCTGTCGTACATGCTTCTATTCCTAATGCAAAATCTTATACCAAACGGCAAATATACTAATGGCAAAGTGAAGAAACCTATTGACACATACAGGGTATAATTCTGTACTTACATATACCTATCCAAAAGATGTATGTTGACTTCTAGAGACTTTTAGAGAAAGGAAGACTTTTCTTCTGGAGAACAGAAATGCTATGCCTGAAAGAGCCATTCCTAGACAATTCTGTAGGAGCAAGGATGGTACATCTGGGAGAACAGCTATTTCTGTCATCAAGGCAAGTCCATCCTCTTTCAGAAAAAAAAATGGGCCAACATCTCTGAGTCACACGACTGCAAACCCATTAACGCTGTCACATTTCAGAAAAGCTATTGTGAGTGCCTCTCATGCTGACATCATTCACTGTGTATAATAAAACCACAACCTTTTCCCTTGGTCGGGCCCACAGCTTTGATAGGTTCTTTGGTTTCTTTCTTCTCAATTTTTTCCACTATAAGCAGGCTGTATCCAAATTATGCCATTTCTCCTTGAATTATGTCTTCAATAGTCAGATGTTTCTTTCTGACCGTACCGCTAAAACACTTGTTCAGGCCCTTATCTTCTGCTTTTACCCTAATTACCTCCTTCACTACAGCTCTTCCCTTCTAGCCTCCCACATATTCATATCACCTTTTTCTCTGCACAGTCCTCTACAACTAAGGAACATCTGCCTTGCCTTTCAGTCTGACCCGGTGTATCTTTCCCACACCTTGAATCCATCAGTCCCCTGATTATGGTATTTAAGCTCCTTCCCCCTATTTCAGAGCTTTGCTCTGCTTATTTATTCAAGTTGGCCCTTATTGCACATCCTCCCCACCACCCTGGCAGCAATTCCAGCTTTGACAGCTGGCTCCCTATCTCTCTGTCAAACTAATAACGGTCTCTTCCTTGCTACCCTTTTTTAGCCAAATAACAAGACCACTGCCCTATTTTTCTTTTAAATTCCTTGTCAGTTCATTCTTGTGATGAAATGCCTGTATGGAAAAGTGCAGCAAAGGCGGGGGTAGGAATGGAAATTGTGGGACTACTTTTGCTTAAAGCATTTAGAGCAAAAACTGCAAGTGCTTCCCCCCCCTGCCTGTCCCCTTAGGATCTGCAGAGCAAGGTCTGTGCTTGACCCCTGCCCCGTTCTGACCGAGCTCGTGGCCTGCTGCTTTACAAAATCTATCATCCAGGACAAATGCCACCTCGGTCTCCATCTCCACATTGCCCATCAACTTTGAAGCTGAATGGGTTTTAACTGAGGGCAGAATTTGGCCTGTTTCCTTAATTAAATATGATCCTGTCAGAATGCTCTTACATTAGCTGAGGACAAAAAGAAAAGGCGAAGAAAAATTAAATTATGGAGAAAGGGTTTAAATCAGGAAAAGTCATTAAAAAGACATCATTAAATATATGGGAATTTAAGCAGCTTTTAACAAAGAATGCAGCTGGAAAGAAAGCCTAACTGTATTTTAAAATCTGACAATTATGTTCTGCTTTATAAATCCTAATCTTTAAAAGACAACACTACTGTGCATTGAGGAAAGCTAGGGAGAATTTTTCATGCAAAGTCAATGACAATCCTAAAATTCAAGGACAGATAAGAGGTATGGTTCAGTCTTATGTTTATAAAGTGCTATCCATCCGCACTTGCATAATATATTTTTGCAGAATCCTAAATCACCTAATGGTGTGATAAAATGCATGTTGGTCCAAGTGCCAGCATCAGAATGTTGCAATAAATTAAGTTCTGATACAGAAGCATAGCTCTGCTTATTTATCCATGCACAAATCCGCATTTGCACACGTGCAGCAAACATGTGACCAAAATCACAAAACAAAAGCCCTGATTCTACACGTCTGTAAGGTGACAAAACTTCCAGCAACATAAACGCAAAATGAACTGCCTAGTGCAAAACCTGGGTCCCGTATAACTGCATGCTACATCCTGCAAGATTCATACTGAGTTTAATTAGAACAGGTACTTAAGCCCTCAGTGAATATCACATAAAATATAGATTAATATCCAGAATCAGAAATCGACTGCTGCCAGCTTTACCTAAATATTGGCATGAAAAAATTGAAATTATATGGACATAACCTTATATATATATCATCAGACTTTCTAACCACTCGTACTCTGTTAGAGTGGTCATCATTAAAAACTTTACAGCTTAAATTTTCCAAAGAGCAAGCATTACTCTGGCTATTATGGTGTTTTCTATAGTTAGTGTATAGAAAATCTAAAGAATATTAAGTTGAAGTTATTGACTTGCAATGTTATTTATAAGGCTTTTAATGGAAGTTGCTGTATTCTCTCTTTTGTAAAATTTAAAGTGTAATAATTTCTCCTGTTTCCTCTGTTTTAAACAGACTGCTCTAAGCGTTTCCAAGTATCTCCAGTAGCTGTAAAGAGTCTATTGCTGTGGGAACTGCATATCACCTCAGTGTACTCTGCATGTAATAGCAATGTATGCTTTTGTAACAAAAATAGCTGGCTAAGGCCAGCACTTTTTCCTCATTTACTTTATATCGATATATGACAATCTTGATAAGAAAGAGATAGACCCGCCATATTTATAATGAATCATTTTATAATCGAATACTGTATATTAACCTGGTCTCTGGCCAATCCAGCACCTGGCTGCCAAGTTCATAATTACACTGTTCTACAGTGAAGGGTATGAAATAAATTAATTTCATGCCATTTTTGGTCTTACTCTAAAGTACATTTATTAGCTGGCTAGTGTCGGCAACAATTAAAGTTTGCTAATTTAGGTCTTGATTTTCCCTATTTAAATTCTTTTTGATGTCTCTTTGCTCTATATTCTCGAGTCAAATGCAATTTTTATACTTATTTTACATCTTCTTCCTTTGCTTAGTGATTTTGTACTTTACAGGCTTGTTCCAACTTGTTCTCTAGTGAGAACTTCAAAATATATATTTTTACCCAAACTGCAACAAGTCTGAAGCTAAAATCATGAACATGCTTAATAAAAAATTGCATTTGGATTGCTGACTTTTATGGCACATCCAGCTGTAATGATACATTACTTATCAATCCCTCATTTTTAATGTCAGACATGTTATGTTAAGCTAGCTTGTTCAAGTAATGGATTTACTGATTAGTTCCTGTTTTGGTCTATAATTGTTCAACGATTTCCTCAATATTAGCTTAACCAAAAAGCTTATATATAATTCTTTGCAATATGCTTGACAGAAATACAGAAGCATTCACGAGAGAATCACAGTTTAAGTTAATCAATAAAGGTTTTATCAAGAGTTTTTATTTATAGCTAATGCAAATGTTAAAAAAAATGTTACAGCCATTAATTATTAGCAGTTTTTTTAAAGCACAAAGTAAGAGTTGAATAAATGTACTTTAAGACACTTAAAGCCCAGGCATTCTTTTTAAAATGACTAGCTAAAGAGCCCCTTGGGCTGTCTTTTTACTGCTTTTCAAAGCTCTAATAGCACTTTTTCACCAAAGACACACCCCTTGAATCCTCCGAGAGATACAATAGCATAATTGTTCTTTTAGGTTTTAAGGCCTTGACATATCTGTCACTGAAAGAACAGTGAATAATAATACCAGAACTATTTTATGCAAATTCCACTTAGAGGTTTCAAGATTTTTGTGAGACTGATCTTGCCTCCTTGTTGACAGTTTTATTGTCACATTAGCTTCACATGAGAAAGTGGTAAAGTTTTCTTCTTTGTTAAATAATACCCCATTTTAAAATCTTTTAGATAAAGTTAAAAACAAATACTAAAACAATGAGATGGAAACATCAATTTGGAAAGGTATCAAAGGAGAAAACAGTAGTCACTTGTAAGAATTTTTCCCACTGGCTTTTATTTCTCAAATTATAAGTCACACTCATTATAATGTGTAATATGTACAAAATGAATATTTACTTGCATATATGTGTGTATTTACACACACATATAGGGTTATGAATAAAACATACCAGGATGTGTATTCTTCGGATAGCCAGTGATGAATGGCTCATATCTCAAGGTCGCAAAGCTACCAAATACTTTCTGTGTATATATATGTTCATAGGCGGATGAATGTATACAAACAAAATACATACTAATATGTTGCAACTACTGGGGTCAGTTGGCAGAGAGGTGATGAGATAAATATATGCATACATCATAGAAAATGCTTTCAGGTCAGTTTTGCAAAATTTCCTCAGATGCAGAGATCTGAAGAAGATGCCATCGAAGGTAGAGTCACAAACACATCTAAGATAGAGTCACAAACACTTATTAATACAGTATTTGTGAGTATATCTTAGATGGAGCCTGGAGTCTGTCTACTCCAGTGCCAAACAGTATAGAGTATAGGTTTCTACAGAATTTACAAATAAATCATTCTGCAAAAAGGATTTTTTCTTTCTGCTACACTGAAAACAATTCTGCATGTTGCCCTGCTATCCTGTTCACTAAAGAAGGTAGGAAATAGCTTTAATCTGAGCCAGAAGAGTCTTTTGACTTACATTTAAAAGTACCCTCAGAATTCCTCAGGCCATGGCTCTAGAACCAGCCCAGTCCAGACCGAATTCTTGTGACTCAGGTCTCTCTTCCTTAAATTGCACTGGGACAAGAAGAGCAAGAATCACCACAGAAAACACATATTTAAAAAACAAGAGATGTACTAGGGGGTCACACCTCACTTTTTTGGGAATGCCTGTAGGACAGACCAAGCGAGATCATTTTCCTTTCTGTATAGTCTCATCTCTATATATTTCTATATTAAGTCAGAAGTTCAGCCAGCTCCCAGGTCAAAAACTTTCGCAGCAGAAAAAAAATTATAGCAGAAAAAAAATATAGACTGAAAGAATTGTGCTCCCCCTTAGCCCAGCTTCTACGGAAAGCAACCCCAGAATGAAATCCAAACTCCAAGTAGAACAAGGAAAGAACTGGGACAATATCCCAGTACAATCCCAGTATTTAACCCTGTGTTTTTTCACTATAGTCTAACCCCAGAGGCCACAGGTAATCCTTCTTAGGAATGGGAGAGGAGAAGATCAGAATTACACTATATGGCTCCATATCCCGCTCATGGGCAGGGATGTGTCCAAGCATACAGAGCTCCTCCACATACAGACAGTGGGAAGACAGGATTCATAGAATCCAAGAAATTTATGCTGTGCAAGTGTTTTTGCAATGGATTTTCCACTGTTCAAATGTACTCTTCTACATTTATATCTTGCCTCTAATTTGACTTTTTTCAGAGCATTGTCTCAATTTATAGACACTCGTTTGATTGCGCAGGGGTGCAGAACTACCCAGTACTGGTGGAAAGGTAGCTCTGCTCAAGGGCATACTACAAATCCGTATGATTATGAAAATAATCCTGGGATATTTAATATTCATGAGGAGAAAACATGACCTCCAATTTTAAGCTCTTACCTGAAAGCACTATTACAGAGTAAACTGCACAGAACCGTAGTATAATAAAAAGTTATTTTGCATAAAGTTGTGCAAAAACTTCCACATTTAATATAAAATAGAGTCATGCTATTTTTATACTGAATCCAGCTGCATACGTTTTTAGTACTGAAAGTCATGAAGTACCAGGTTCAAACATACTTAGTTTTCCCTTGCGTTAAACTCATTATATAGACACAAATCAGATTCAAATTTACCAGGTTATACCTCATTTGCAAAAATGCAGAGATTCACAGGACTCTTCATTCTCAGTACTGATTCAATAAATACCCCTGATCTGCAAAATCCACATTTCCCTTTGTAAAGCAAAGGATTGCTGTTGACCAGGCTGTATCATTTAGTCCTGGTGGTGAACAGCACCTCTACCAGGCACCTGCACTACAGCCACGAGAATTACTTGTAAGAGTAACTGATCAGCACTGTGTGAGGAATTCAACACAGTGCTCAGTGAACCCAAAAGATACAATGATAATGAGACAGCTCCCATTAAGTGGCAGAATTACAGCAGAAAAGAAGACAATGCGCTATACAGATTGGACAAATGCAAAGACTGTTTGAGATTTTTTTTCTCTCCCCTCACTAAGACATTCTTTAAGCAGTCCATATAACTCAGATGACAGGTACTGAACCAGACCCCCCACTGGCTCAATCTGGCCGAGCCTAGCCTATTGGATCCTCCGTGGCAGAAAGTCTTTTTGATAGGAACGATGGGGAAAGAAAAGCTGTTTGAGCAGAAGTCTGCCCAAGGCATGCAACCATCACAACACAAGGTATTTGCTGATATGTATGAAACCACACACATTTGCTACTTACATCGCATATGTAAACACAGTTTATAGGTTAGAAGCATTCAACCTCTTTGAGCTGGCATTTCCTTCCAAGGTCAAGGGGTGAGCAGTGGGTGGATGCCAAAAGGTTGGAGAGAAAGTAGGCAGCCACTGGGTCTACTGTTAGGTAGAGCAGAACAGGGGCAAGGACATGTTTTTGCTGGATGTGGTGGTACCAAAGAGCAGAATAGAGGGTTTTGGACTTCCAGGTTGCTGGTGCCTGTCTGATGTTAGAAGTGACTGAGGGAGTTAAATGAAGTTAGAGAAAACCTGGGGATAGGACCCTGTTTCATATCTTATAATGCCATCCTTCCCATCCTGCCTTTGACCATGGGGACACCTCACCTGCTGCAGCCACAGCCTATTGATGTGGGAAAGGGGAAACTGGTTTCTGAATGTCTTCCGTGTGATCCATGGCAATCCTGAATAAGGAATATCCCCTTTAGGAATCACAAGGAGACAGATCAAGCAAAGACCCCAGTGGGATCTGACCAGCAGAAAAAATACTGATGGTGTGTTTCATGGCTTCTTTGAAGACAGCAAGTGCCCCAAAAATGGGGTGTGGGGGAGGCACAGCAAGGACCCACTGATCCCTCAGGTCAGGGAGCCTGTAGCTGAGGGGCCCATCCTACCACCCCTGTCAGGAGCAGGAGAGCTGGGGTGGCACTGGTGGCAGCCCCAGCCCCCCAGCATTGGGCATCTCCCTGTGGACGGACCAAGGCTAGGTTGGAACATAGGCCTGGGGGTGGGCCCAGCTTGATGCAACCCATGGCAGGGACAGGATGTGACTGTGGGGAGCTGGAGACTGGCTCTGTTGCAGCATGGCTGGGGGGAGGGACTGATGGCCCCAGGGGGCTGAAACAGGGTCCTCCACCACAGGCAGGGTGGGAGAGCCCAGGGAGGGGCTGGACAGGGACATTCAGGCCCTTTAGGGTCCTGATGAGGGGAAACAGTCTGAGTCACCTACTTAGAGATTTCAAGAGGAAACAACCACTGCTGAGTGAAGTGCATGGACTACATCTTAAATCCCAGCAGGGATGTAGAGGAGAATGCAGTAGGTGACTTTTGTTTTGAGCGGTACATCTGCATGATCCATAAAGGAGTTGTATTAAATTACTACAAATTCTGCATTCAGACAAGCAGTAATATCAAAACCCATACTTCAGGGCTTCAGTTGGTCAGGAAAGATTTATTCCTTCTAAATGCACAAGTACTCAGCAGCAGGAGAGAACTGCCTTGTTCTGAATCAGCACAGACTGGATATGACAGGAGACAAGAACACTAGATAATATATATCTAAGGTGAATTTTCATTTACAAATGCCTGACTGATACAGCTTTCTTGAATAACTCAAGCTGGTAGGGATACCAGGAATTTTCTGCCTTTCCCTGCAGCCTGGAGTTGGTTTAATTTCCTGAAATTTCCTGTGATTATCTAATTTCTTCCAGTTCTTTCCCTTTCCAGGTGCTCAGGTACAGTGGCACGGTGGCTTTGCCTGCTCTGTGCCTGTTGACCACAACATTAGGTCCTACGGACTGAGGTGCTTGACAGTAAAGTGAATTTCCGGGATACTCAAGATCAATCCAAATAATAATGACCTAACACTGTATGAAGCTCCCTTGAAACTAGGTCTTACTCTGAGCACTTTGGCTGTTTGAGCTGAATTTTAACATTAATCTAATATCTAGTGAGTTGCTATCTAATTTATAAGTAATTCATTAAAAAAAAAAATCACTTAAAATCTAATTCCAAGTTGATAGCTGATTTAATATCAATTGTTGTCAGGCATCACAAGTACATTAGGGTATAAATATAATAAATAAGTTCATCTGGTTCATCTGTTCCCTGAACTAAAAATGGTATCCTAGAGATACAGACGGTTCAGGAATTTGTTCATGGTGAGGGTGTAATGCAACTTAAAAAAAACGACAAATAAAGAAGAGAATATGTCTCTTCAGTATAAGTTTAGAAATCAAAGAAAGTTGCTTTTTATTTTTTTGGTCAGCATGAGGTGTGAAGGAGAAAGTGTATTTTTAAATACAAGCAAAGATATATTTTTTTCTGCTTTACCTGTTAGTCTATTTGTCTCTTCATTTTCTGGGTCCTGTCCTTATTTCCCTGTAAATTCTCAAGCATCAGCTCTAAACTGAAATCATTATATCTCCATGTATGCAGCTGAAAATTGTCTGCCTGCACAAGCTTATTTTCCTGCTGATGTACAATTAGATGTCTACATCCAAAACACACCTTTCTACAAATCCAGCCCACTGAATAAAACTCATTATCTTAAGACATTTCTATGGACAAAGGTTATGCTTTTCTGAGCTATATTAATCTCTTTGTCTAAACATCACTAGCTTAATTGGCTTAGATCAGAGCTATACTGTTTTGAGTAAAAGGGTGTGATTAATGTGAACTAAATATGACTGGATCAGCTCAGCATCACTCTACAGAATACACAAACCTATTATCACTAGAACTGTGAGAGTGCTTGGGAAAACCCAGCCTTAGTAAGCAAATTCTTTGCAAAAACCACCAGAGAAGGTGAGCACATGAAAGGTATCTTAACTGTGCTGAGGACTTTCTGTCAAAGGAGGTGTGCTGTGGGCCAAGATAGTTTTCACCAGTCAGGAGGGCAAGATATGACACGAAGGATTACATTTCACTTTTGGCCAGGAAGTGTGAAATAAGTAATTAAATAAGAAGGATATCTAAGAGCTGCAGCACCAGTTCTTTCACTACTAAGGAAGGAGGGATGGACAGAGGCTGGGGGAGCTGAGAAGAGTGAGGAATGGGAGTAGTCCTGTCCTACAGAAGTGTTTCCTTGCATTTGTCAATTGTCGCAGAGGGCAGAAGCCACAGAAAAGGACTCTGTTTAAGTCTATCTCAGGACTCTAGAGCCTGATGCAATGTTCAGTTGCCAGATATGGCAACAGGAATAGTCATTGTGGCAAACGAGGAACAGAAGCAGAGGAGAGTTGAACAATCTCATAAGAGACAGAAAGTGGCACAAAGATACTGCGGAAGAATGGAAGCCTAGGACAACAAATAGAGAACAAAACCAGTAACAGAAGATCTATGAAAGTACAAAGTCACTAAAGAGTTTCACACATCACTTCTAAAAAACACCATGAAGTTTCATTCCCTAACTCCTGATACTCCCATAGCAATCCCATCACCTTTTCTTTATTTTAGATTCTTGTTGGAATAGAAAAACTCATCTTTATCACGGCTATAGCAAACACAAAGAAAACAAGTGTCTGCATTTATAGCATTGGATTTTTGCAGCCAGCTAACAGCATCCCTTCAAGCTGAACTATAAGATCTCAGGTATCTCATGCATTCCCGTTTCCCTTACCAATCTATCTCTGTCCAAAGTAAAATCTAAGCCTCTCTCAAACATTTCTTTGCAGGTGTAAATTAGTCAGCTCAAGCTTAGCATGGAAAAGAAAGAGATTCTTCTCCCATTCTTCCCCGTCACTGTGGATAATATCCACAGCCTGTCTGCCACTCAAGCCCATAAAGTCAGAATGTTCTTCAGCACAGAGCCCTCTGTCTATGCCCTCACAGTGAAACTCTGTCTTGCTGAGATTTTTTCTGCATCCCATTCATCTAAGCAAGATATCCAGACTCCCATCTCTCATCCTGATCACTCCAACATCCTTTTTTCAAATCTTGACAAATACAGTTATGCCCTGCTCGCATCCATTCACAATTCTGCTGCAAAGATCATTCTCTCAGGCTGTTGTTTTGACCATGTCATTCCTCTTCCTGTATCCCCTTGTCTGGCGCCATGTTGTGTTATTACATCAAACGTAAGCATCTCCAGCCTTCCATGGACCAGCAGAGTCTATCCTCAGCCTATGTGTCCTTTCTCAATCAATAACACTCACCTCTGACCAACTCGTGACGTTAGCTTCCTTCTCCAGCTTATCAGGTATACTAGCATGAACCAGTTGCCTATTAGTTTTCTCAGAGAGTTTTCAGTGCAAAAATCCCTCCTAAACCCTGTTTTTTGCTTGGTATCTACAAAAGCCAATTACTTTGCTGCTGTACTACTCCTGATTCTCTTCTGCTCCAGGATTCTCTTAGGACAGGATGAGGATTTTTTGTCAGTAAACATGTTACATCTCCCAGATTATCCTAAGATACCTGTACTCGCTCTAACAATTGATTTTGAGACAGCCTCCTTCAGGGATGCATTTACTTACAACAGTCAGCAGTAGACACTTTCAAGGCAAATCTCAGTCAAGAGTCAGTAGAACAAAGATTCACATACCTTGATTTTTCCTCAGACTCCCAAACAATGAAGGCCATCTTCTAGAAGGTAGAGTTGAGCACATGATGTAAGAGGGGTCTCATATTTCCATTATTAGTTGAGTCTGAGCTTTGTCTGAGCATGGCAAGACTCTCTCCTGGTCAGTTTGGTGCTTTATATTTCTTTCACAAGCACAGAGTAACATGAGAGAAGGGAAGGACTTTGTCCTTTTGTTTTCCAACAAACATTACATTACATGAGAGAAGGGAAGGA
Organism: Charadrius vociferus; assembly: GCF_000708025.1. Taxonomy (NCBI): domain Eukaryota; kingdom Metazoa; phylum Chordata; class Aves; order Charadriiformes; family Charadriidae; genus Charadrius; species Charadrius vociferus. The sequence goes on along the minus strand of NW_009649864.1, from coordinate 273,048 downwards.
CTTTGTCCTTGCTGCCTTTTGTTTTCCAACAAACGTTACATTTATTTCATTCCAACTTCTGCTGTTATTCTCCATTCTCATCCTTAAGCTTTTGCCATTTTTTGGAAGACTTCCAGACAGCACCTCTTCTAAATTCCATACGAGCCTCCTACATGCACTTCCAGATATGGTCAGAGCTCAGTCTAACCTTCCACTATTTTTCTTTAGCCCCATTCTAGCATACTAACAATATGCTTATTGCTGTTTCCTTACCTTTCTTATTTAGATGTTCTCTTCCAATACACTTTCCATTGATTCTATTCAATTCCTGTAGTGTGCCATCAGCTACAATTCTAGTCTCCTTTTTATCAGTGCAACATAATACGGAGTACAGCTTTTTTGGGGTAGTTCAGGACTTTTATCAGCTGAAACAATAACAAAATATAGCTTTTTAATATCTAATGTGACTTGACATACAAATAAAATTAATTTGGTGCACAGTATCTAGTTGTACAAGTCTATTGCCTTAAAGTGGATCAGTACTCAAAAATGAAAGCTCCTACTAATTCGGATACTGGGAAAAGTGCTAACATTTAAACTTCCACAATGTCAAATGTTCTGTGCCTATTGTTTGCCTTGTGTTGGTCTCTTCATTCCTTGAAGGCCAAAATTCAACTTCGAGAAAAATAATTTAAGAAAGTAATCACACAGATGTATAGAAAAGTACATAAAAGCATCCTTGACACACAAAAATGTAAATCACAACACTTATAACTTATTTTCTTTTCTTTCTCCTCCCCTTCTTTTTCTAAGGCTTAAAAAGAATAATAAAAAAAAAAAGTAAAACAAAAAAAAAAAAAAGGAAACCTGGCATAGTTATCATTCATGTTGATGTCAACAGCCCTACATAGACAGGTAACAGGAAAATACCACCCCAGGGATCCTATTCATGGTGCACAGCGGGGCCCTGTCTGTAATTACTGTGGCCTAGTTATTTCTCAGGGAAAAAAGTCCAGCACCAGATCCTTTTTTTTTCTTAATAGGTGAAGTTGAACCTAAAGCACTGTAATTTTAATCAAATCTTTCCCATCTGCGTGTAGTGTCTCTGAGAAGTTGAAGATTTAAGTGTATGTTGTAGGGTTTGCTGAATAGTCCCAGCGGGGGGAGAAAGGGCAGAGAGATGGTAATTATGTTACACTTAAAGGTATTTCTGTTGCCAAGGAAGGGTTTTTTTTGTTGGGGTTTTTTTTTTCCTTTCTCTCTCTGTCTCTTTTCCCCCTTCCCCTAGTGAGGGTTAAGATGATGTCATGGACGGAAAGGAAATACTGCGATGGAATAGAAGGCAAAGCCAGAGTGAGGGGGGGAAACGATAAAGCAGCAGTTTATAATATGTTCGTGAATTGTTTTAAAAAATAAAATTTTCAAGAAGGAGTATGAAGTAGTTTTAGGTGGTATTTTCTGTTTTGCTTCTTTTCCTCAGTGAAGTCTCATATTCAGAAACCCTAAGTAAGAGCTTATATTGAATATGTTACCTTTAATATTTTTGATTTGTAATCTCTCATCCCTCTTTATGAGAAGATTACACAGTTTGCATTCCAAGTTTGCTGTTTGTGCCATTTGAGTCGAATCACATAATTTTACAATTATGGCAAAATTTAAAAAAGGAGAAGGATCAGACTCCTGTATCAGATGTTTCAGTCTAGCAACTACTTGGCCATAAAATAATATTAAGTAAATATGTCCTTTAGCACTTTTCGGGAATGAACAGAAGTCAGGGAACTGACAGATAATACAAAAAGCTAATCCAGAGAAGGGCTCCTTCAGCTATTAGAGTTTTAAAACATCGACACGCTTAAAATCAAGCTGGTATGTGCTTGCATTCCTAAAACAAGCGCTATCAAAATATCATGTTGTTTCTTTAAGTTATGGTTTTCTGTTTTGATCTGTTGCCACTCTAGTTTCTAGACAATACCAGCATAACAAAGGTGATGCTTAGTGTTCAGTGTTGCTTATATTCAAACTGTTTCTTCCCACGGGTTGAGCTATGCGTAGATTTGGACAGCCAGCCTGCAGCTCTAGAGCCAGTTAAATGCCAGCTCCCATTCCCATGGCATGTCCTGTGAGCAAGAGGGTAGCTGTGGTCACGCAAAGGTTAGTAATAATGCAAATAACTGGATATCTCAAACATGCAGTCCAGATAACAGAAACTGCTGTTGTGGCATCTGCTTTAACATATTCACTCCCAAGGAAAGTAAGGTAAGATTCTGTATTTAATGAGAGTGGTCGGTTAATTGATCCTCAATTTATTGACTGATCAACTCCAATACTACAGATCCACTCATGTAGTTTTATGTCCTATCTCTTTGAGAGGGTGCAGTGTGAAATACCAGTACCCGTTGCTGTCCACAGCCTTTGAGTTTGCTTATGTATCAGTCTGGACATGCTTTCATTAATTTTAGATCAAAATAGTTAGACAGAAATAGCAACATGAATAAGCTATACATTGTGAAGCAATTGTTTCTTTCAGCCTACAATTTTCCACGATATGCAGGAAGATCATTATCTTGGTGTCTACCTTGCTGAGGTTTCACTGAGTTGTGAGAAGATGTCAAAGTTCAAAAGCACAAACAACCCAAATACGCAGTCAATATTTCTCAACTCCAGAAAGAATGGGAGGAATAAAAGAAAAAAAAAATAAAATCATAAAACTACAAAGTACCGGAACATTTAGAGACCTTTCTAACAAAAAGCCAATGTTTTCCTTTCACTGAAGTTATATTTGTTGGGCCTTATTATATTCTCACAAAATCAAGTACCATTTACAACTTAGTCATTAGAAAAAGATAAGGAAAGAAGGAACATGAAGAAATAGCTTTGGTTTTTCAGTGAAAGTTTCAGGTCATTTAAACAGTTTTCTGTTCTGACTCACAAATTCCTTACAATAATTTCACTCCACACCAATCTCTCTGTTCTTTGTATATATATACTCTTGATTGCTGTTAATTTAAGCAAATATTTTTAATTCTAGCATGATTAATAACAAAGCAACATTACGTAATATATATGTGCATTTTTATATAGCAAGCATAGAAACATAGTAATTTCAAAATTTATTCTTATTGATAAATTCTTCTAAACCAGTTACTTATCAACCAAGACAACTTTAGATAGAGAAATATATGATAATGCAACATTAAGATTGTCAATATCAGAGTGAAGGAATGCAAAAGTTAACTTTTTTAAGTAGTGGATGTTCAATGTCAATATTTTCTTATTTTATGTTATCCATAAATGGTAATAATTGTAAGCTGCATGTACAATAAGAACAGCTGGAATGAAAAATACCATCCAACAGATAGCTGAGATAGGAGGTTTTAAGAGCCTTATTCTTTTCATTTCCTTAATTTCAACTTATTTACTTAGTATAATATCAACAAAGAGGCTTTTTATTGTCTAAATATTTCAAATAAAATACATTAAATTGGCAAATGAAGAAAAGTGGGAGTGCTGCCTTCTTGAAGACACAGAAATATTTCTGGGGTAATATGTGTGCAAATGTCTGTAAAACTTATACAGGCTTTGGTACAACATCATTCCACAAATATTCTACCATTCAATATGAACCATGTAACTGCACTAATTATATATGTGGACTGTGAGGACAATACTGCTCAGCTTTATGCATTTTTCGGTGATATATCCATGGGAGTGAAAAACATTAATTGAAGTTCTATAGAACTCTTTAATGGTTGTTATGGTTCATTTTATAGGGCTTAAAGAGTAACATTTACAACAAAAGAGTCTCTGGCAACTGGAGACAAAGACAAGCTGAAATTTTGTCATGGCAAATAGGGCCTGGCAGTAGACTGAGGTGCCACATTGGAAAAAAAAACCTCAAAACTCTTTCCTAAATGGTGAAAAAGGTGGCAAAATGTTTAGGGATCATCTCTTCTGTTATCACTGACAGCAAAATTGTAAGATGGAGCCTAATTCCACGGCTCTAGTCAACTTGTGAAGCTGAAGGATAGTTATGGATTTCCTAGTTGCAAGACCATTTGGTCTCAGGTTTTGCTTTCACCTGCCCTTTCTGGAGGTTCCTCATGATTAGCAGAGCTGTTTTGCTAGATTCTCTTTTACCCGGGTCTGATGCTAACTGGCACAAATATGTTGGAAGACTTTTTGGTTTAGGTTTAGTTTAGGTTTGATTTTGGCTTAGTTTACTTGGTTGCTGTTTGTATTTATCCAAGTATCTCTGGTAACCTAGATCACTATGGTTTAAGAGTCAGAAGAAAGAAAGAACAATTGATTTGCTGCTGTGGCTGGTACCAAACAGGGATTTTCTAGATTTGTCTTGTTTATGGCAAGTTGCTTGCTGTCTTTAAGCTTAGGGCTGGTAAGTGCTGGAACACTTTAATGTTTAATTTAATGCTGAGGAAAGCAAAAAGTAGCCTTTTCATTCGGTACACCAGTTTAAGATTGGATTTTATTTTCCCATAGACCCTCATAATTATAATAGGACTCCCATCCTGTTGAATCCATTTACAATTAATACAGTTGCAACCTGCTGCTTGCTTTGATGTTGTATATCTTGTTCTTCTTGCATGCCCTGAACAATTACAAGTGTTTGAGGGACAATTATTAATGTCTGAAGGAACAGAATTTCCAGATTGCATTTTAATGTAGTAGATTGCTTTATGGGAACTTGCAGACCACCTGGAAGAAAGTCACAGGACGGAAGCAAATATGCATCAAATATAATATTCACTGCCTAAGTTGTACTTACTGCCCTGTGAGCACTAGGAATTGTATCTCCCACCCTCTGAGTTTCTGTCAGCAATCAACACCATTTACAACACATGCTGTATAGAGAAAAATTACATTACAATGATAGTTGATCTCTGTTATGACATGTATCTTCATGGCTACAGAGGGGGGAGACAACTCATCACTGAAATAGCCATGAGTGATATATCTGTCTTTCCTTATAAGAAGTGTCATAATAGATATTGGCCCTAATATGCTACCTGTTTACAAAACCATTGTTCTTCAGAAAAGAAAGTTATTTATAAAGTCTAAGAAAATTAAAGCCCAGAAAAATAACTAGAAAAGGAATTTTTCAATCCTGTACAACTTAAGGAAGCCTGAATTTTGCCATTACATGGCATACCTAAACCCAACCCTACATCTAAACATTAACATGTGACAGCATATCATTATATTCATACTTAGAGGTAAGTGGACATGCTACATGGAATATACACCAAAATGGTACACCAAAACGTTATCTTCGAATAAATTTATTATAGCTAGAATGTTAATGAATGAGGCAAGAATATGCTGTCCGCAAAGATTATTCCACATGAGCTCAAATCAAGTCTTTATAACATTGTGATCTGTCACGTATACTACAGTATGACTGTCTTCAAAACTGCTGGAGAGGATTGAATTTTGGCCTGCTTTCTTTTGGAATGAGAGAAATACCTCCCATATGCCTGTCAGTCTCTCTTTGCACTGTTTCAAACCGCTGGCCAACTGCAGCTACGTTTGAAAGAGTAAAACTTTTAAAGATAATTAAATTCCTTAAATTTTGTGAAAAACGGTGGCTGAAGAAGGAAGTCCCTCATGACTTCCCATCTAGGAACAGCAGGCAGAACTTGGCTACTATATTTTCCTCTTGGCAGCAGCCAGCCAGCCAGCCAGTACGTGCACACAGTGAGTTTGCCATTCAGGGTATCTGAAGTCTGCAGGGGTATTGCAAGGGGGAACCTGGGGCTTCACCGCTGTAACACCCAACAAGCACCTTAGGAAACCTGGCCTTGCACGTTCTGCTGCTCACAGACAATTTGATTTTTTAAAAATTAAAACGTCTGTGTCTCTCCGATTGTATAGTCAGGGATGCTCTAAAATCTGCCTTTGCCTTGGGCAAACTTCTTTTAAAGAACTTCAATTCATGGATTTTATGGCCAGAAGGGAATTTCTAAAAACCTTGAGCTCCTAGCTTGACCTGCATAACACAAGCCACAGAATTTTATCTCGTAGTTCCTGCAGGATTATTCTCCTTTTCTATGTAAGTGAACTATATTGAATTTAATAAGTCTAAGGAGCAAAAAGATTTAGAGGTGAAGGATTATTCTCATCTCCTGGCTAAGGCCCCTATCCAGCAAAGTGCTCGGGAACTGGAAAAATCATATGAATACAGTAATAGCATGTGTCAAATTAAGCAGGTATTTATGTTTTCAATGGATCTAGACTAAGCTTGCTACGGATTGCTGTGGGGTTAGGCAGCCAAATTCAGTTCTGATCTATAGAGCTTCATCCTTCTACAATGCAGTGACTTTGGTCATCAGTTTGAAAAAGTCAATTCATGACACCACTGTACAAATGCCGAGTTTTTCAAACTCTTCAGAAAGTTATTGATATACCAGGTAACTGCCACGTAAGATGATGAAACATTGTCAAAAGTGACGGGTAAGTCTGTAATTCTCAAAATACTCTTCCTCTATGTGCTGAGTTTGATTTTGATTAAGAATAATGACATTATGCTATTTTATTTCACTTGCACCCCGAGATATTGTTTTCACCATGAGATATAAATCACAATAAGCTGAAATATATACTTTTCAAGCCGTAAACTATAGAAACTACTACAAGGTAAATGCAACGAATTCGTGTGTTCAGATTTTGTTACCAGTTAAACCCTCCGATTTGCTAAAGTAAAAACATTGCTCCCTGATAAAATTTCCATAAATCTTGTGTGAACTACTCTATTTCCCCTTAAATATACATTACATTTTATAATTTAATGTTATATATACAAATGCATATAAGTATTTAAACTTTATTTGGTAGTTTAATATTTATATAAATAGCCACTTTTGAATACACCTTTATGTGAGATTTTGCTTAGACAAAACAGTTATTAAAGTGAACACAACATAAAAGTAACTTCTACCAAGTTATGGATGCTTCATTCTACATAAGAAAAAAAAGGTGAAGTGCTAACCACCTACATAGTGAAAATAATAACTCTTCCTTTCTCCTCTCCAAAACACAACCCAAGTCATTAACCTTTTTAGAAAAATGGAGTTTTGCTTCTCACCTCAGCCGGATTTTAACAAAAACATGCCACGCTCAACCCAAGAAGATACTTTTTTTCTAATCTCTTGGAACTGTTTTCAAATGTTGGTTGCACCTTGTCTTGTCTATGCATATGTCTATGCATATGTCTGATCTATACCTTTTGCAACAACATGATATATCAAGCCACTGTATATGGAGATAATTAAATGTTTGGGTTAGGAGGCACTCAAAACGTACCTGTGACACAACATTATGTCAGTATGATTCTTAGGCTGTGATGTGTATTATTGGCTAATTAAGGCATGGGAAATAATGTATATGAAAAGATATGTCTTCTTTATTTCCAATGAAATAAAAATTTCAAATCAAAAGCATCTGTCTTTTTTCGTTTATATGTCAAAATGTAATTGGCTATGGTTGGGGTTTGTTGCCTTTATTACTTTTAATAGCTGTACAGCCACTGATTGCCCAAGCTGATGGTTAATTTAATTTCTGTCAATACAATATTGGGGCTGTCTGCATATTCAGGCCATGATTAACTGCAGCAGAGTCCATAACAGTAGTGTTATTATTACTGCATTTAACTACCTCTCGGGAGAAGACAAATTAAATTATGTTGAAAATGCTGTTGATTATCATTACGGACTTATTTGTAGAGCACAATTACTGATCTGTTGTAAAATAAATCAAATTTTTTATCATCTTGGTATAAATTAAATGTAATGTAGGCGAATGGAGAGTGGTTGCTGAAAGAGTTCAGGCAGCTTTGTATAAGTCAACTGAGCACTGAATTAAAATAATAATCACAGATGAACATGATATTATATTTTAATAACAAGCTACTTCATGACCAAGTGCGTCTCATAGATTATGGGACTTCAACAATAAAAAAGCAAACTTAAAATGCTTTATGTGCTGTTGACTTAAACAAAAGGTTGAGGCCTTCATATAAATTGTTTTCTACTGTTTCTTCTCCACAAACTGGAAACACAGTTCAAGTAACCAATTTAAGGCACCACTTAAAAAATATAATTACACTAATAGCTTACATATGACAGTAGTTTAGCTCTCCTCTTCCCTCTATGATATACTTATTTCTGCCATACTGCATTAGGACCTTATGGAACTTTACTGATAACTTCAGTGAAAACAAAATATGTGCAAGATACTTGCAAATATTTAATTACATTGAATATTGAATTACATTGAATGCTCACTATTATATGCCTCTTATCCCTACTACTTTAGAAAGGGCTAGGCAGTTACTTACTGATTCATGAAGACAAATGTGAGCAGGTATAATGAGTCTTATCCTGCTCTCTCCACAGATGCGTGATCCAGCTTCAGTGAGGTTTCTTCAGACCATCAACAACGTCAGGAAACTAAGAAGAGGGAATGCAAGGGAGATATAAGTAAAAGATGTCCCCACTTTCTTTCCACCCCAGTTAGCCTGAATCTTTCTCTCATGGGACTAGTTCCTCAGGTGGCATCTCCATCAGCTTCAGCAAAATTCTGACAAATAACATCAACTAGGGATCTGCTTACCGGGACTTGAACCACTTTCAAGTGTCCTTACAAGTTATACTTGCCCAGCTCAGCCATTCCTCAACAATCTCTGATGCAAAACAGGCTTTACTAACTACAATGTATTCCAGCATTCCTTACACAAAAAAAAAAAGTCCCATAGGCATCCATGGACGTTTCACCTACACAGAAGCCACATAAAAAGCCTCAGGATAAGCCATTTCAGTAGATGTCCATCAACTTAAATTATAGAATTTCAGTTTTAGTTTTTCCAAACATTTGGTCTGCAATCACCCACATTTTCTCCTTCTGCCTCAGAGCTACCTCTTGTCTATCCTGCCTACTTTTTCTGGAGTCACTCAGTCATTCCTGCGAATGAACTAAATCTGCACCAAGAGTACTTGAGCCCCATAGTTCCTGTCATGCCAACTCCTCTGAGGTTTTTTTTCCCAGCACACTGAACTCCGAACTGCATTAGGCATGCCTGGAACTCCATGGCACTCCCGATATGCTAATCACATCCATTATACTCCAAAAACTCATATACAGCTCCAGAGTATACAAGCAAATTACGTCTGTAAAGCACCCTTTGGCCTAGCAAAAATATGATGGGCAGTGAGCCACAAGTTCTAGTTGCAGCTCTTCATCTGACGTTAATAATTCTGTGCACTACATAACCCTTATTATGCAGCAAGGCCTCATTAAGAAAGAGACAAGTATCATTTGCCATATTTTGCAGATGGATTAACTCAGGAGCTGTCATTTGTTCCCCAGGTTTTAAGCAGAGCAGACCCAAGTTGCACACACTTAGCCAAGCTGCATTACAAATCTCTGTGTTTGGCTGTGCTCTCCACAGTTACCAAACCACATTTCCACACAAAGCCAGAAGCTGAACCAAGAAATCTTGACACTGCTGATAAACCTATGAAAGCTAGCAAGGTTTTGCATGGCAGCAGTTTTCTTTCTTTGTTTCCTCTTGTTTAAAGACATGAAAAATATCATACAAAATTCTGTCTTTCGGTAAAACTGCAATAAAAGTAATTTGGAAAAGTGTCTTAATTAGGAGATCACAAGATTAAAATAGTGGAACTGCTCAGGCTGCTCTCTGGTCCCTGGTACAAAACAAAAGGAGTGAATAAGTACATGACTTTAAAGTTTGTTCTTTGGTGATTGTACCATTGGGTTGTAATATAGAGAAGTCGAGGTCTGTTCCTCATTCTGCTATAGACTTCCTTTGGTCATGGCAAGGTATCGCTGTCATAATTCAAACTCTTCTTGCTATTTTTTATATTAAAAATACATCATTACATTCCTACTTTCTTTTGGCTTGCTTTACTGGCCTGAAAATCTCACTTTTAGGATCATTTGCAATGAGAATGTGTGTCACACAACCTGTCCATTTAAACCAGATCCATCCACAGAATTGCATATAACCAAAAGGAGCTTTTAAAAATATTTAACCATTAGCTTTACAGTACATGAAATTCTACTGGGTGATTCAGACGACCATAAGAAGGAATGGTCCCTCCCACAAAGAATTTATAATATAATTTTGAGTGTGAGACAAAACAAGGGTTAGCAAAACCAGAAGAAGAGTAAGATTTTAGCTGTACTTTGAGGAAGAAAAGATACACCACAGAAGGAAATAGAAAATGTGCAGATATAATCTGTGCTAAAAATATTCTCAAAATCCATTATGAAAAAGGGTGATAAACTCTGAATGAAAGGAAGTTGCTAGCAAGCTTTCCATAATACGTGAGGAAAACACTTTCGTTCAGTTTATGCTAGCAGCCAAATGATTTTCACTTTTCAGTGTAGGACTCACTGCTGACTTCCTTAGTGTTTCTGCTTTAAAAATAAGGACATGTAGAAAACTAGTCCTGGAGAGCCTTAACAGATCACAGGCATAGAAACAGCATGCGTAGTCCTGGGTTTCCTATGTGCACATTTGTGCAGAAAAGGCAAGTCAGTCAAAAACAGTGTTTATTTTTCAACCATTATTTCTGTTCAAACACTGCTTCCCTCATCCTAAGATAGCGCTCTGTATTCCAACAGAGGTCAAATGAAGCTACGCTGAAGTCAAGGGTTTTAAAGAAAAGCATGAAAGGTTTCAGTGTGTGTAGGTATGTTCCCACCAGCTCCTACCATTTAAACTTCTTGCTGTTCACTTCCAAAACAGCAAATTAGCACAAAATTGACCAAAATCTACTCATGTGACATTGACAGAAAAGTGTGTGAAAACATACATGGAAATGAAAATGAACTCAATACAGTATTTTTTTGAAGAGGTAGCCTATGTGAGGTTTCCAGAGACAGGAATATAAAAGAATACATCACTAGTAATAATCCACTTGATTAAAGATTACAAATACCCGTAAAAAGCACACCAGCCTGCAGTAAATGGTACCAACATGTTCTCTTAACAATGAATGCTTCGACCAAAATAACTATCTATTTCAATAGCTATGCTCAATACGGGTGAAATGCACTCCATGGAGGGGGAGCTCTGAAAGGATCCCGATACAGTAGTGGAGGACACTGAGCTTATTTGATGTGACACACTCCATTCATCTTCATGAAAGTTTCAAACTCATGAGATACAAACTGATGTCTACTGTCATTTACTGGCAAACTATGAGGTGTAAACACTTCACACAGCTCCCTCACAAACATGAAGCAGGATGATAGCTTTGATGGCACTGATGGATGGTGTCCTTATGGCCAGGGGAAGGAGACTCACATCAGCACTGACACTGTGGGATCTATCAGCTGTCTTTAAAACAAAGTGAATTGCAGGATAGTACCAGAGCACGAACTGATAACAGTGCTAAGACTTCATTCATTCTTCAGGAACAAAACCCAGACAGTTTGCTGACTGCTCACAAGTTGCCAACTATGAAGTTCAGAGATGAACTGTCCTTCAGTATATGATTATGCCTTATAATTAATATATTCCATACATGATTAAGCATATTATGGTATGATTATGAACTGACCCTCCATATATTATCATGCTACAACAGGTAGACCTCTCCCAGTACACGCATGGGGAAAAAAACTACTGTTACTCAAAGACTGGTTGAACACCACTTGCTACATACCTCCATGTAAAACACAGCTAACATGCCCCTCTTCAGTCTCTTACAGAAATACTTATGGATGAGAAACAGGCAGCTCCAGCTTAACTTGGGCAAGAGAGGTAATGTTGCTCAGTAGGAAAAAACTATTTCAATAGCCAGCCAAGTTATTACCCTCATTAACTGTCAAAGCCATCTCTCCGCTCTTGTCAAAGCAAAGCCATCTAGGAATCTTCCCAGAGCTTGTTCAGCCTCAGGACAGACTTTCAGCATGATCTTCAGAAATCTTTAGAAAAACACATACAATAACTTTAGCTGTCTGCATCAATCCTTCCTTGGACCTCTGCATACTCAGATACAGCTTTCTTAATTATAGCCTAATAGCTTTCTTAATCATTCCAAGTTATAATGAATAGCATCACGGAATAGAAGTAGATGATAATATAATATGTGGCACACTGACAGAACTCAAAGCAACTGTTAAGAAAGGGTATAATTATCCATATTTCACAGATCAGTAAAATGAGGTGCAGAGGGGTAACATCTTTGCCTGGACACAGGGAAGCCGTGGCAGAGATAGCAGCAGTCATGTCGCCTTCACTCCTATACCATCCTATTGTATTTTGAAATGTGGAATAAATGAGACATTACCATAACATATGCTGTAATCATGATTTTGATTAAACCCCAGATCATGTTAAAATATTGGATTAAGCTCAGTATTTTAAAACCAATTACATTCAGTTCAATAATACAAAGACAGGTCGAGCATTTTGTTTTACTGAATCTAATTATAAATATATACTCTCTATAGATCAAGGTGCACAAGTAATCTGAAGTCGCTACATGAGCAGGTTGGGAATAAGAACTTTTCTATAAATAAAGCTCAGCCCTTGAATAGGAAAGGCCAAAAATTGTCTACAGGAATGAGTAAATGACTGTTACATCAGTACACATCTTACCTGGTATGTGACTTTTCGATTCCTACTTTTTAGTTCTTAGGAAATATTTTCACCTGGTTGTTACATTATATTTTCATCTTCCATCAGATAATTCCAGGCTACATGTTATAATGAAAATTCTGCTTTTCCAGGGCAACCTTATACAATGCACTCAAATTTCTCCATTTGTTAAGTCAATAAGAACATTGCAGTAATTCTCTGTTGGACCAATAGATCTAGATTAAGTTATATGTGGCAGATAAGTTACTAATGCTTGTAAAACTTCTTTTTCAAACAGTATTCTATGCTACTTTTGGAAACCAAACATGTTACCACTTACCCAGTGAAAATGTATCTGTTCAATTGTGTAAAACAATCAGATACTGTTATGGCATGTTTTGTGTACTATGCAGCTAATTAAAAAGACTGGCTTTCTCTAAAACACATGGTCTGACCTGAACTCTATCCTTGCAATTGTAGTACTTTCGACAACTATATTATTATTTTTTAGGGTATGATCTGTGAAACCTTTTGAATATTTGTGCGAGATTAATTTAGCTGTTCGTCACAAATTGGAATTGATGTCTCATTTATGTTACAAAGGTAAGTGCTAAGGAAAGACTTCATTGAAGATAAAATAATTATTTTCCACTACTTTTTCCATAAAGGGGAATGTTTTATTTGCTAATAACTGACCATTAATCAAGTTCCAAATAATAAAATACTGTTGCAAACTCGTATACATGCAGCTTCCAAAGTATTTCCACAGTGAAGATCATTTGTTTTACCAGAGCTGTTTTGATCTCATGATTTAGATAGTTATTAACTTTGAATTTATTATTTTTAATAATTTCTCAAAGTTATTAAAATCAAAACAGTAACACCTTGTTCCTAGCAAATCGAAAGAAAGTAAAATGTCTGCCTGTGAGATATTGTGAGGCAACCATAGGACTTGTTTCAAGAGGATATTGACGTGGTCTAATGCTAAGCATCACATTGTAGTAATAACTTGTCTATCTATGTAGCATTGCACAAAAAAAGTCTCAAAGCACTTTATAAAATCAAATGTTCCTGACCATATTTTACTGATGAAAAATCCAAGCTCCCCAAATTTAATGACATGGTGTCAATATGGTCAGGAAAGAGTCTACATATCTTCAGATCCATCTTAGAGCTATAAACACCATGCTAAATTAGCCCTGTATCTGTCTTTTTTATTAACTGACCCTAATTCTTATTTTGAGTAAACCAGAAAGAAATGTTAAAAAATACAGAAAAGTTGTCAATAAAAGGAAAAAAAAAAACAAACAAACAAAACCAAAAAAAGCCCACAAAATGAAACCCCAACACATTAAGGAATAGCCTTCTCTTATTGTATTCTGTCAAGCTAAGAACTTAATGTATTGTCTACATTATTTTTAAACCTGCAGATTCATTGTATTTCTTATGAAACCACAGCAACAAGGGACAAAAAACTTAAAACATCCATAAGACTAGCGCCGAGAATAAAACACACAATACAAATACCAGATATTAATCAGACTCTTGACTCCGCAGCAGGCTTGTTGAACGAAAAATAAAAACACAGTTATGCACAGAAGTTACAGCTTGTTTTAATGTTGTGTGGTCATTCCAGACTCAATGTGAAATATAAATGCAAAGCAGGCACACTGTTTGCAGTCATTGTATACGAAATAACTCATATTACATCTTCTCAGCTTTTAAAAGGCATAATTAGACAAGATTAGTCTAGTATTTTATCTGAAACCTGGGCCAGTTCTGGCTGAAATTTTTACTAGTCTGCAACAACACGTTTTTAACTGACTCACATTACACTCATTTTCTAAGCATGATTGAAATTTCCCTAAGAAACTTCCCCCATTCTCTCTCACAAAGAAAACGTATTTGCCGCACAAGTTCAAAAAGTGCAAGTAGCAGAGCAAAGGTATTTGCTACCAGACTTATTTGATAGCTTGCCTAAGCCTTAGCATAAAAAACCCACCCTTGAGACATAAGAAATAAAAATTGTGGAACTCCAGATTGAGTGTACAGTTCAAGCAGTTTGTGTGCGTGGGGTTTTATTATTGTTGTTGTTGTTATTGTTATTATTATTATTATTATTATTAACTGAGATTTTGAATTAGTTCATGATCCATTCCATGGGTATCTCTAGTTAATATGAAAACATATCAAACAATCTCAGTCCTTTAAGGGTATGCAGGCAAAATTTTTATGTTCTATACACCAAAGTCTTGATTCTCTTGCAGTTAATGCATAAACAACAGACCTGGGTGCAAGAGGTTCAAGTTTCTGATCCAGATCATCAGGCCTTATATCTGGTTTTCTCAGGCAAGCGTCTCAGAAAATCAATGCTTAAAATATTCTCACGGTTTTGTTTGTTCTTATTGTCAATTAGAAACATTTTGAACATTTCCAAGTAGCAAAAACCAAGGGCACACATCCTGACATATTCTCTTTCTTCCACTGAGAGTTTTATTTTTTCCGCCCAGAACTGAATTATGATTTTCTGGACAGTTACACTGCAAGGGGCATCCCTACTGCTTTCATTTTCTTTAAGCAAGAATCATAGAATGAATCATAGAATCATAGAATGGTTTAGGCTGGAAAGGACCTTGAAGATCATTGAGTTCCACCCCCCTGCCATACACAGGGACACCTCCCACTGGACCAGGTTGCCCAAGGCCACGTCCAGCCTGGCCTTGAACACCTCCAGGGATGGGGCCTCAACAACCTCTCTGGGCAACCCGTTCCAGTGCCTTACCACCCATAAAGTGAAAAACTTCTTCCTGATGTTTAATCTATACAAACAAACCCACAAAAATCTGAGCAGAAGGAAAGAGTATAACAAGGAGCAGAGGAGAGAAGTATTACAAAGGCAGAATGAAACGGTAGCTTGTTTCCTGCATACCAGAAGAAGTTACCTGTGAGGCTGTACGTTCATGGGCCTGACTTGTGATATCAGCTGAGGATCCCCTTGACACAAACTTTGGAATTATTCACCATACCCTGGGCTACAGGGATTTTATTATTTTAAGACTCATTTTCTTAGTATGCTTTTGAACGTGATACCCTAAATGATTGAGTACACTGAAATCAATTGGTGAAAAATTCTAAAGATAGATAGAAATTTTATTATCAAGGGCACTGAAAATGAGGTTGAGCTGCTTTAAATGCAGATATGTGTTCCTAGCTAGTCTAATCGATCCCATATAATACATGTAATTGCAACTTTATATCTTATTATTGTCTCCACAGGGTTTTTGTGGAAACGAGATGCTACACATTACACATTTCGTATGATAACACACAAACATTAAATTATGTTTTTAAAGAACACAAACATGGAAGCCTTAGTGAAAAATGGGCAGTGTTCTTTTTTGTGGGAAATCCTATTTGTACAGATGCAGCCCAGGGACTCGCTTCCCCCAAAACAGCAGAGAAAAATGTCCAACTCCCTTTGATCAAAAAAACCCAACTCGTAGTAATCCCTGTTAAGCAGAAAAGTAGAGTAGTCAGTGAATATATGTGAAGGACTAAATTAGAGAATCCAGCTGAGAAAGGATTCAAAACTGAGAATCTGTTGTGGCAAAATGAATCCTTAATTTAAAAGGCCATATCAGAAAAAAAAAATCTTCAAAATCTGTTGGTTTTCTTCAGCATCTTGCACTAATTCAGCAAGGAACTAGAGGGATGAATAGTCATAACAAATTCTGAAACTCCATCATCTTCAATAGGATTCAGGAAAAGAATGTGAAGGTGGTTAGGTGCTGTAATACGTAACTGTGAAAGTTAGGTATAAATGATTTCAACAATCTTGCACTTCTTACCTAAGATCCAGGAACCTTATCCAAGTCACAAACCAAATCTAACAATTTTCTTGCTCAACGTGTCTGCACCCTTTTAAATAATTATAATTTTTATGCACAATAATTTTTTACTCATCCATTTATCCAGATATTCTGACACCAATAACATGGAAATTAAGTGCAAAAGATGCTGATGAGCACCATGTGTATTTTACTCTTTTGATAAATTAATGCCACGGAAGGCCTATGTAAACAGAAACTACAATGTGTTCATTATCATAGGCTTCAATATTTTACTAATATGTGACTTGCTTTGGCATTGTAGGCTAAAAGCATACTGTAGCTTAATATTTTCAAGAAAAGAAAATAATCAGCTTCAAAGGCTACTCTATATGATACTGGTTCTGGTTATCATCTTTGCTTCAGATTATTTCCAATGTACAAAAATTATTTTTACTAGTAATACATTTTTAATATTCCATTCTACTTTAGTTGCATATCTGCTGATCCAGATTGACAGATCATCTTTAGACAAAAATATTCCCTCTTGATTTAGTATCTTCCATAACGAAAATGATTTTGGGATTAATTACTCTCACTGAAGAGTATCCAGTTCATTGCCATCTTCTGTCCAGCTTCAGCTACCAATAATTAAAGTTTTTGTTCTAGTTCTACCTGACAGATCAAAAATTCCTGTCATGTTCCACAAACAGATGTCTAAAATAGTGTGAACAAGTTAAACTTTACTTTCTGTAGGAGGTGTCTTTCATTATGTTGATCATTCCTGTAGTGTTTTTTTTCTCAAGCTCTCCATATTTCAATATTCTTTGTAATCACGGATATCAGGAATGGACACATAAATCCAGGAGCTATTCCTTCTGTATCAACTATGTAACGAACCCACTCCTTTCTTTCTAAAAAATTCTTCTGTATTGGTCCCTACAGAACCCATTAACCTGTTGGACCATGGCATTGTATTAAGAACATGAGCACGTCTGAAAATTCATCAATAAATTCTTTCTGGAGTTGTTTCTCACACAATTTTGTCCTACACTTTGATCTTAGATACACAACACTACCTTTGGCCATTGAAATAGAACCTGTACTTAACTTTTACACCTGTTTATCTTTCCATCTAAATCATATCATCTGCAATCTCCCACTCTCTACAAATTTAACCAATTTGAATGATTTCCTCACTTTTGTGTCATCAACAACTGTCCTAAAAGTGGTATACAGCTACACTCTGCAGGGTGTCCTTCATCCACACCCATCTTACAAAACTAAAAGTGTTAATTACAAAATTTTCCTCTTTACTCTTTCATTCTAGGTAGTGGAGTAACAACTTACAATATGTAGGAGTAAGCTAGTTTTCTTTTTCCTGGGCCTAAAATCATATTCAGACTTTATCTAATAGCCTGAATGCAGCTGTATGTATTACTCCCTCCCAAATACTTTTTCTCCTACATCATACATGAAACTAATTTGTTATCTCTTTAAAGAGCAGAATGATAATTCAACTCTGCCATGTTTGGGCATGCAGATCGTCTGAAAAATATCATACAGGTTGTAATGCTATTGTTAGGAGAGTAAAAAAGGAAAAAAAAAAAAAAATCTATTTCCAGGAGACAATCCTGACAGCAGTGCAGCAACTGTGCTTTATTTTCAAAAATTTGATACAACATGAGTTATACATTCTTGCATACAAAGAATGGCCTTTCTCCTCTCAAGGCTTTTTGGGCAATAGGGGTTGGCTGGTCAGAAGGTTACAGAACTTAGCAGAAGTCACCTGATAAAAACTTTTCTTTTCAAGGAAGAAGATAAAGGTCAGGTCAGTGGTTCGTATAGGAGATACAGCTTTTACTCAAATAATGGTCCTCTTCCCACCACAAGCCACACACTGAAAACAATAAAAAAAAAAAAGACTGCCAGACTTATTGGTCCCAAGGGACGTCAGTGCCTTCTCAGACCTTCTGATGTCAGGTCACTATTTACTGTAATGGCTGTCATATGAAACTTTACATGAAGAGCTCTAAATGTGGAGGGTCTGTGACAAATTCTTTACATCTTTTATTTGAATATATTTAGTGCATCACTGTGAGTCTTCTGACACAAGGCACTAGTTTGGGCTGAGAACATCTTATAACCACCCCTAAGCCACCACTTTTTCATATGAAGTCCACTACTTAAACACTGGTTTTGATTTTCTGCCACTGCAAGCCCTTCAGTGGAGCATGTCTTTTACAAAGAGTTCAATGATCAACATTTCAGGATTAGCTTTAATTATCATGGATACAGATCATCTCTTGGGTCATCTCTTTGAGAATATCTAACCCCTTTTGGGTCCCTCCTTCAGTTAGTTACAGATAGACTTTTGTGAACTGAACAGTTTTAAAGCAGAATGCTGGCAATAAAAGGATTTGAAAATAGTCATAAACCACATTTTTCTTGCTCTTGGAATTCTTTGGTAGAATTGCCAACCTTTATGCAGAGAACATCTGTGTTAGTGGAGTAACAGAAATTTCTAAAAACTTACTCAGTATCAGTTATGTTTCATGAAGATAAAGCTGTGTTTCACTAAGTCTGAAAAAAACAGATACAGAGATGGTAGCCTGGTACACCACGCAAACGATAATGCAGAGATGCTTAAAATGTCATCTCATTGCTGAATTCAGCCAAAGATTTTACAACAGCATGGTTAGTATCACTGAGTAGCTGGTAAGGACTTGGTTTGAAGTAGGGTTATTCATTCAGCAGCCAACCTGAGCTCAAAATAACATCTATCCTACCTATATTCCCAGCATGACATGAGAAACGTATGCTGTGATATAAAGTCTGTTTCCTTCATTTTAGAATTGGCCAGAAGAACTAGACAGAAGACTAAAACTTATTACTTAATGTCTGATTGGGGACCACTTCTTTTGGTTTGTGATTAAAACAAAAACAAAAACAAAAACAAAAACAAAAAAACAGGAAAAGCTTTACATGTCAATAAGTCAAAAGTAAAGTATTGAGGAAACATAATTAAAGCTGCAGGATCAACTCAAACTTCAAAACACAATAGTTCTCTGAATTCAGCTAGTAATAGCCACAAGAAACAAATTTCTCTATATTCTGCAATGTATATCAGAAAATTGTAAATGTTAAGCAAGGATCAGCTATGAAACAGAAATACAATAGTGAGGAACTAATCTATGGAGGGTAAGGAATAACAGTTCTTCAGAAAGGACCCTTTCCAACATGAGAGATCACGGGAGATTAAATCTTCTCTCAAAAGGGAGAAGCAAGGTGATAGTTATAACATGTACCCCAAAATTTTCCTTTCACATCTATCAAGCAAGGGAAAATAAACCAAGTCTAGAGCAGCACACAAGAGATCATTAGTAAGATGATGAAGACAGACTTTAAGTTACTATGGTAGATCTTTTCTTGTACAAAATTAATTTGGTTGACTCTGCTGCCAAGAGATGTTTGGGAGAGAGCCAAGAGACTTATGGCAATAAATCAACAGGAAAGAAAATAAACACAAATTACAGATATTGTCAGAAAGTTAGTATCTTGCTATCTTGCTTTTCATACTACAAGCTAATTTCTCATGAATGTTCCAACTATTTTTACAAAGGTGTATTTCTTTAAAAAATGGCATTCGCTGTGAGGACAGTTGAGGGGACTTTAGTTAGAATAAGCAGAAAGAGACAAATCTTCTCTCTGCTCAATACAGTGTTTAAAAAAACAACAAACACCACCCACAAACAAACAAACAAACAAAACAACCAACAGACACCAAAACAAAATCAAAACAACAAACCACCAAAAACCTGAAGTGAGTAATAATGGGAAGACTGCAATCTATAGTTCACTCCATGGACATCTGATGCTCATATTATATTGAGCACTGGTAGAAAGTAAGCTGGGCTGATGCTGGTCAGTTATCAGAAGAAAATACTTCAGCAAAAACCCAAGTACTACAAAGCGTGATGCTTAATGTCATCAGTAAAATTTGTGTCTTCTTTGCAAAATCATGATATTGGGAGGCACAAAGGCCGTTAAAGCCAGCTTTCACATCAAGTTTGAAAAAGGACTACGGTACATGCAATCATCAAAAAGTCATGATGCTTCACTGTGTAATGGATATGTATTCAGGAATGCAAGTAATTACATTCTGTCTTTTCTAAAAAGGCGTCACTTTTGTTCCATCCTGAGAATTCATTCTTTCATAGAATCTGCTCTGGTGCAGAAGTATGTACAATTTCTAGTGTATTATACCACAAGAAAACAAGGCATTTTTAAAGGAAAGGGATGATCCCTGTATATATCCGGCTTTTGAATGACATTAACATCTGATAAAGTTGCCATATAAATAAAAATATAAATTAGCATTATTATAATCAGCAACAAATATTTCCTTGTTTGAGTGAATTTTCTTTCTATACAGCTAACAGAAAGATCCAAGAGCCAAACATCCTTCCATGTCAAGGAATGCACACACAAGCAAACAAAATGGGTAATTTAAAGTAAAAGTAATACAGAAATCTCACTTTCCCCTTCCCCTCCCTCCTCTACTCATATATACACCACACAAGAGAGGTAAGGTGCTTAACAGCGTGATAAAATGATACTCCAATAGCAGCCACTTTAGGGAACTGACTTTCAGCTTCCAGTCAGTCTTTAGGTTGGCCTTATTGCTTAGGTTGTACAGTCAGAAAGTTATTTAGCTGTACACATTATGTTCTGAGTGGGCTGAGTGCATGTAATTTATGACTGTTGCACTTTAATGCATATTTAATAAAGCTGCAGACATTTATACACCAAATCAACTGTGTCAATTTTGTTTGCTTTGGGAGGATGGAGATGTCCCATGGCAATGCTGACACTCCTAGTGAGAGATTTAAATTGTAAGACATTTCATTTGAGAGGAGAGCACTTTTAATATACTGTAGCTTGATACAGCAAAAATAATCAGCAAGGGCTGACTAACAGATACAGGCAATAAGAGAAATAGAATAAGTCTTGTAAGGAGTCTCACCTTTTGCTTTCAGACAAAAAGAAGGAAATTGGATACTGGCTGGCTCAGAAAACCCCCAACCAACAACCAAAGCTGATGACTAAATTTCATTTCACCTCAGGTTTTAAGGGGAGAAGGGGAGGGGATGGAAAACAGGGAAAGGAGGATAATCTTTCTACATAAGCATTGTCTACAAATGGTCTGAGCATCATTTCTTTTTTTTTCATGCAAGGACCACCACGCAAATAAAAGTGACTTTTCTTCTCTGCCATTCAGATCAACTGCAGAAGCAGCCTCTGTCTCCTGATTGCTCTTCCTGTATTTAGATGCAGAGGTAAATCGTTCCATTTTTTAATGATATGAGAGGCATGCCTTGCAATATTAATTGCAGTTTTAATCGGAGATATTTGTACGCATTACAAGGAAGATATATTTGCATTTCTTCTCTTCTTATGCTTTTCAATCAAATCAATCAAAATGTTAGGGCAACTGTATCAACTTCCTCGATGGTTTAGAAGGGCTTGCCTTTTAACTAGCTGTACATGGAAGACGTCTTTCAACCTAAGGAAGCCTGAACTGAAGCCAGCTGTTATTTGAAGGGTAGATCTGGACTGCAGTCCTTGTTCTGACAGTCTTTCCTATGGATCTACTTTACCTAGCCAAGCCTCAATACCGCTAATAGCCTGGAGGTCTGCGAGGCAGATTTTAAGAGACCATGCCAAGCTGCATACTGCTGCAGCTATACAGCTATCAGTAACCAAAGCGGATAACTTGAAGATGTGTGGGTATGTCAGAGCAGTGATTTCACGGTAGGCATGTCCTCAAATGTCCAAGCTTTGCGCACCTTTGATCACATGAATATTGCTGCTGAATCAGCTTGTGTATCTGAACCTGAAGATATGTTTAGAGAATTACTTCTCTCCTTTATAGTAGACCTGAACTACTCTGCTGGGTAACGAGCCAAGTAGTGACATATATATATATGCTTTGTATTTGATTGAAGAGCCTAAAATCTAAACTAACCAACACAGCTGAGAGGTGTTAAAACCGCAAAATCCTTCTTAGACAAGAATGCACTGAGACATATGCAATATATATTCTGAAAGGACTGACAACAAAAAAATATGGTCCTAATTGAAACGATGAACTATAGCACTCAACAAAAATGTGTCAGGGTATCTGTACTTTTTTTTTTTTTTTTTTTTTTTAAATCTAAGATTCACAACCATTTAAACTGGAATATTTCGTTCTTTAAAGAACACTAAGAGGAACATAGGGGACAAAAATCTGAGTCTAGGAAAATCAGTGGGAGCTTTGTCATGGATGTCAACAAACCGGGATTTCACCTGGTAAGAGTACTTTGCTCCTACATATCTGGTTATTGTTATTCTTTGTAGGTCTAAGTAAACTCACTACTTGTACTAATGGTGGCATTTCACAATGCTTGCATATACGCAGCACGCGTCATATTTATTACTCTCAAAACTTAGGGCTGTGGTAGAAAATTACTATTACTCATGCTCAGTTACAGAAAGATGGAACACCATCTTTCAGTCAGGGAACTGGGCCCCTCTGGAGCCCTGTGATTCATAATGGGACACAAAGCTCACAAGCAGATATGTGTGCTAGTTAATCTGTATGTACAAACAGAAAAGAGTGAAATATCCCGTTTTTCTTAAATTTCATGTTATATTGTCATTTCCAGATTTCTTTCTTGTCTCCCTTACAAATATTTTTTAAAATGTTCAGTAATATTGGTTCTGATTTTTTTTTTCCAAACTTGTTCTTTTAGACTAATTTCTAGCTTTTTTGCCCCACCAAATGCTAAGGCTTTCCATCATTACACAGAAAGAAAACATATTAATACAAACTAGATAAGGACTAAAAAAATTTACCCTGCATGTATGCAGTATTTTCCAGTCTGAGAAACGGAAAAAGTGACCAAAACCACATGTGGAATAAGTTGTTTTGGAGACAGGTAATTTTTGCTATAGCATCAGAGTAAAGCACAGTACACTATGGGCTGCTTATTCTGAGAGCATGATTTATTCCTGCTCGTCTGGTGTCACTGACTCTATCCTCACTGTGGATGATTACAGTACAAAATCATTTAAGGCTACAAAACCCTGTTTACTTCTCAGTCCAGCATACTATTCAGTCCAGCAGCTCAAGGGTGTAAAAATACACTGTATCAACTGTTTTCTATTCTACTGTATATATTTAAATTGGACCTTTGGATGACCATTTATTACACTGCATCTTATGGGTTCCCAAAAATAAATGACTTTTTGACACAAACTTTCAGGCTTTCTAAATCCACCTTCCACACTGCTTGAGGCTAGAAATTTCATCTAAATATTATTGAATTCCAGCACAACATTAGCATGCAGAGATATTTACAATAACACAGCCATTACAACTCAATCAAAAGCTGATTTCAGCCAGAATTATGCAGAATTAAATCTTGCAGGATTCAAATTATTAAAAATCAGAGACTCAATAAAGTGTGGTCTAGAAGTCCCATTTATCAAGGGAGCAGAAATGCCTCTACAGTTATAGTGACTTTTTCATATATATTCTGCAAGAATTTGCATGCATTTTAAAAGATCTGGGTTTAATTCTTATGGAATTCAAGTAACTATACTATATTTATATGGCAATAGGAGCCAACTCAGAATCATTTCTTTATGTTTTCCTTTCTACATATCACATTTTAAATACATTAGAGTTGTTGGGGTTTTTTTCTGGTTCCCACTGGGTAGAAAAGCACTAAGCCAAAATACAAGAAATGTATGTGTGTTTGGTTCCAATAAAAGCTGAATCAACATACTGTTAAAAGTAGTTAGAATGAATTCAAAGCAACAATTAAAAAGAACATTGCTATGCAGATAATGGACTGAAAGTAATCTCTCACTTATTATAGTTGACCAGAGTGATTCTTTTCAAAATTCAGTATATTCATTTTGGCCTTTTTCCAACTCACTAAATACAAGCAGGGGCAGAGAGTCCAGTTCTCAAAAGTAAGGCACCTCTCACTCCATATACTCTACTTAGCCCTCTCCTCTTACATCTTCCCACCCAAATTCTTCCAACAAAACATACCATAATAAATTTCAGCATTTTTCTTTGACCTGTTCGATGTGTGATGGAGGGAGTCCTGGCACCCGTCTCACTGTGAAACCTTTTCATCACTTGCTTCTCTCCAAACCACAGCACTAAGATCCTAATCCATGCCTGCAATGCTCACAGGTAAACCCAGAGTCTGGCTTGGCCCTTATAATATAAAGGTACGTAAAGGAAGAAATCTTCAGCCAGTGACTTTGACTCTCGTTTTTCACCAACTGAACATTTAGTTACAGAACAGTAATACTTACCTAAAACCAGAAATTATCCATTCCTTTGGTTTTACCCTTCCTCTAGAAATTCTGTCAACCGCATTTCTGAGTAAGTTTCAATTGTTTTTGTACTAAACAGATGTAATGAAATAATGTCATATACAAAGGTAACTACTCAGTCTGAACACTCCTTTAATTTGAGAGATTGTTAAGATTTACCAAAATCAGTGGTGAAATACCACAGTTGTGATTGCTGTGGGATGGCCCACTTTCACAGTAACCAAAATAGTCTAAATAACCAAAACCTACAACCTACACCATACACTGATGCCAAAAGAAAATATCCCATGCATCTTCACAACAGTAATTAAACTTGATCACAGAGAATTTTCGCAGAGAATTAAAGAACTGAGTTGCCTTCTGCCTCACCCAAGCTCGGATGAAGCCAGCTGATACTAAAAGCTACCAGCTAAAGCAGCACCCGTAAGCAGCATCCATACCACTCCAGGCAGGAGAAACGTAATCATGGACCCACCTTCCTGATGCTCTCTTAACTAATCCCTGTCTTTTGTCCTGCAGCAGATATTGTGAACACACACAAGCTCCGTCTTTGTGAACCCAGATGTCAGCGGCCTTGCTGCTTTTGTAGAACCAGTTTCTCCCATTCTGTCATCACACTATAGCTTCATCACATGCAGTGCAACTACTGCAACTTACTCTACATGAAGATCTGATCTCAGGCTTTCTGCTCTCGTGGCTAGAGAGGGAGGATTTGCCTCCAATTTGCCATATTCTAACTTTAATTTCATTCTTATTTAAGATTAATTTCAAATTGACCAATAATTCTTTAAGTAAACAGCTCAAAATTAAAAGGAAATAAGCTCAGTCAGCAGTAAGAAGAATCCAACAGCTAAACCACCACTAAGAAAAGGTGTTAAAACACCATCTGTAGATATATTTAAAAAGGGATTATAGGACACGCTGAAGATTAGATGATCTAACATCCCTTCTAGATGTAATCTCTATGATTCTATTGTTCAATTGGCTTAACAAAGCACAACCATAATAAAGGCAGTCATAAAGTCCAGCAGTGAAGGCTTTCTCAGGCAAAATTGCCGTTGACTGGACAGGGGACTGTCCTAAAGTAGTGAACAACCATTTGATCTTTTAATTATGAACCACAAGCCTAAAACTATGTGTTCTTCACTCAACTGTATTGCAACCACTTTTTTTTCCTTTTTTTTTTTTTTTTAATTAACATTGCATTTTGGTGAACATATAAGAGGAAAAAGGTTGTACAGTATTGGCCAAAATTTGACTTTGATTTAGTATACAGAACACCATTTGAGTTAATGGAAGCTACAGGGGCACATCTAAAGGCAGAATTTGCCCCTACATGATAATATAAAATTATATAGCAGAAGAGGGTGAAAAACTAAAATAAGGAATTAAGTAATTTAAAAGTAGAGGTTGCAATTTCTATCAGAATTTGAATGTCTACAATTGCAAATATATTATGCTCTTTGACATGTCCAAAGAAAAGTGATTATTTTCCACTCAGGGAACATACTTTAGTGTCACTTAAACTTGTATGCTATAACAAACTTCAGAAATGAGCTTTTCCTAAAAGAAAAGAGATTGTTTCTTTATATTGAAACGAATTTTTTGTTTTGTTTTGGGTTTTTTTTGTTATTTCCCAGGAGATCTCTGAAATAAAATGGTAAAATTACTACATGGAAAGCATGTATGCATGTGGGTGCATGTGTGTATGTGTCAGGAAGAGGGAATTATTTTTTCAAGCAAATAAAAAAAGGGCTCTAAAATCTTTAAATCACATTTATGAAAGCTAATACTTTTAATAGACTTTACTATGGATGGGAAGAAAATTTCATTCACAAATGGATAGATGAATTAAGACACGTACTCAGAAATAATTAAATTTAATTGCAAGTATACAAAGAGATCTAATTCAGATATCCCTTATGCAAGTACCAAGTTAACAACAATGCATCAAGAAATCATCTCTAATATTTTGGTCCATTACATTTCTTCAACACAAAGGAAATTATCAAATGAAATCTTGAGATAGCATTTAGTCATAAAGAGATGTACATTTTATTGCCCCATCTTTCACATCCAGTGTTCCCCAAAGTGTTTTAGAAACCAATATCTGAGCCATATGTGGACACTGGAAATGAATATCGCCAGAATTTAGCTTTGAAAATTATAGCTTGTTTTAGTGACAAAGGGAAAACACTGCCAAGAGGAAAGGAGTTTCAACATTCACTCTCAACAGTAATGAAGAAGAAGGAATCCTCCTTTAATCAAGGCAGCCACCACTGATGGGCTGGATGGTGCATAGCTTAATGTCTGAAAGGCTGAAACCTTTTCAATCCTTTCATACAACTTGCAACACCATGGACTTCAAATGGATGAAGAATTAAAACTGTATTAAACTACAGACGATTCCAGTCTTTTTTGATGACTGAGGTAACAACCCTTCCATCCAGGCAAAAACATGCTGAACCCCATACAAATGGAACATTTTCCCAGCTAATTTTAATATTTTTACAGGCATTACTGAACAGTACTAAAGGGTATACTCTTCCTCAGTTTTTAGTTCTCATGCTCTCAAACAGTATGAGACAAGTAAAAACAGGGAGAGACCATGAATTTTTGTGTTTGCACAGCACCTACCACAGAGGTTTTGAAGCTATATAATGCAAACTGGAGGTATAATTCTCATTTAAATTAACAAGGAACAGGTACCTAGGATCAGCCATAGGAAATATATTATCATCACAGTTTATGCTAGTCCATCTCAGCTGAGTTGCTTTCTGACATTAAAACAATAAAAAATTTGTTCCATAAAATTTATAGTAAATAATTCACAACAAAAATGTGAACGAAGTTGTGCTAATAGAAAATGAATGAAAGATGAATGAAAATTATGTTAAATAAATATATTAGCACCAGTAAATTAAAATAAGAATAATCTCTGCTAAAAATAGAATTGTTAGAAAAATGAATGTATCTCTTAATTTTCAAATATCAAATATATTCTTTTCTACCCTCAGAAGCTCAAATAATCTTATTTTCTCTCTGTTACGCTAGAAAGCCTTAGAATCAATTGTCAATATTCATCTTGACTTTCACTACTTTTAAGGACTGTCAATTCAGCAAGCTTCGCTTACATCTAGTTTATTTTCGTGGGATTTAACCCAGGCCATTTCTAAATGTTACAAAAATTACTTTGTATGATATATTACTTATTTTAATCAAATACAATTTTTTCTAATTGTCACTGCTATGGCAAACTCGCAGGGGATGGTCTGACTTGTGTACATTTCTGACAGTGAAATCGGTAACAACAGCTGCTTTGTGCCAGCTAGCGCATGTACCGTACCTCTCAAGCCTTGTCATTCACATCTCCCCTAATTACCAAACATCTGCTTTCCATTTCCATTAACACTGCACTACCAGCTTGTCTAGTTTAATACCAATGACTCTTGACCTCCCCCAAGGAAGACACTTTCTGTCAAAATTCCCCCAAAGAAACCAGCTCTGCACACTAAATTTGTATTTAAAAAAAAAAAAAAACAAACACCACCACAAAACACTTCCCAAAGGAAAAGACTCCTGCAATCAGATAAATAAGATTAAAAGTAATTTTGAACAAAAGCAAACATCCCTTGCAAATTGTGCTTTATGTCTCCAAGAAGCTTAATATCTTTAAGCCCAGAAACATGAATATTCAAGTGTAACATACAAAGCAATGGGTTACATGACAGGTTACGATAACAGCCTATAGGTTAGGGTGACTGCATATCTGGCATATATAGAACTATTATCTGTAATGATATCTGTCTACTTAAATAGAGACCATAATGGAAGGTCCCAACTGCCTTTATTATTTTTTTAATTATAGGTTATTATAATGGTGTTAATGTTCACTGGTTAATCCAGGATCCTAAAATTCAAAAGAATTATGACTCTATAACTTACAGCAATTCTTTTTCTTTATTCCAGGTTGTGATCTCATAAAAATTTATTCCTATTTGGAAATCAGATGGTACTTAAAATATTTAATAGCTTCATTTTGTTTTCAAGTTACAGTACACTATAAAAGTACAAGAATAAAAAAGGTTAAAAATGGGGAAATGTCTCCTTTTAAAGTGACTGTAGAATATAACCATTGCCCTCAAACTCACAGAGAAGTCTGCATTTCCCTTAGCCTTGGTGACATTCTTAAACTGGCAAATGATACACAAATTAAGACAATGTGTTTCTTAAATTGAAATCTATGGGAAAACGGGGGTTATATTGCAGAAATCCTGGTAATAAATGTGAAGAAAATCAAACTGAGTCTCTCCCTTTTTCACAATCGTGATCTAACTCATATTTCTTTTTCCACTCCAAAGTTTTCCATAGAGTTACTTCATTAACTATGAGGCAAATAACCACAGTATAACCGGGCATTTGTTTGCCTCTATAACCCAGTAATGCAGCTCCTTAAAATGTCGGCAGTAGGTTCATTGCCTTTTACAGTACAGCTAGTTTCCACTAGGGGAATGGACACTCAGGAGACATTTGCACCACTGAAAACACAATTCTAGAACATAGTCCTCAAATCTGGCAGATACTAAATGTTCAAGTTTAACTTCATTAATGAATGGAAAAGATAAATTGTTGATGTCAGGGGAAGGAAAACCAAAAAGTAACAGCATTAGCAAGTGATAATACAATATCTTACTATTTTGTACCAGTAAATATAAAAGGATTCATAGTACTTTGCTGCAGGAAACTGCATTAGTATCAGCTTAATGTCAGCGGATGCCACCATGGACAATGAAACAAAAGAGAATTAGAGAGGAGTGTGGTTTGGGAGGGGTTCAATGTATTTTGGTTGTTTTTTTTAAATAAGAAAAGAAGGTGACAAGATAAAATGCTGGGAAAATGATGATAAAAACTGTGGGGTTTCAATGTATAGTATCTTCCTAATTGTCAACCTCCCTGAAGAACCTATCACAGAAAAACAGTTTAGCGGAAGGAGAAAAAATGATCTTTTAATCTCAACAATAAAAGCATTCCAGCCTTTGTATCTGCTGACTTACAAAAAAGTGCTTTCTAACAACAAAAGATGGAGCAGTAATTACATAAATCTCTTCATTCTTGATGAAGACACAATGGAGTATAAGGAAATCAATAGTGTTTCTGCTGTAATTCTTGTTTTTATTATGAGCTGAAAGCAAACTTGTTAAAATTGGATTCTGCTTCTTGTGTGTGTATGCCTGTGTGTATGAAAAAAAAAAAAGATCCAACAACACCAAAGCAAGAACACGCAGCTTTTAAAAGCTTTGAAATTCTTTCCCCCCTATAATACTTATAAGACTTATGATGCTGTGAAATCTTACATTAGGAAATGGGTATTATAAGAGCAATTTAGCATTTTACATATATCTTGAAAAATTGATAGCAACATAAAAAATACTATTTTAGCGGTTGTTCTGCAGACAGCCAAAATGCCTAAAGGTTACCAATAGAATTGAAATCCATGTATTAAGTAAACTAAATGCACCCTGAAGTCAAATGTTTCCACCTTATTTTCAATAAATTGGCTGTAATGATTTTATCCCACAACATACATTTATAATATATGCCGCTCAAGAATGAGTAATACTGTTGATTTTGCAAAGAAAAGGTGGAAATTATTGCATTTAAAAATAATTAATAGATGGGTCTGCATACCTTTGAATTAAATTAAAAGAAAAATATTTCTTTTTTGTGGAGATGATTGCATTCATATCCTGTTTGGTGTGAAAAGTAGATTCCAAAAAGCTTTTAACTAATTTGTTCAATTTGTTTCAAAGCCAACATGAATAGGCTTGGTGCAAATTCAGATTCATTAAAACTTAATTAATATGCATCATTATGCAAATGAGGTTGCAGTTAATGAGTTCTTAAAAGAAGCTTTCTTTAATTAGTTCAGTTTTAATGGCATCATCATTTATCTGACTTGTTTTTAAAGCCACATGACATACAAAAAGTGACCATCCTCTACAATGTTGCAGTTTTCTGTTTCCTAATTGTGTTTCATCTTAATTCTTTAATGCTGAAAACTTTGAAAAAGTTAAATGTTTTGATGTTCAGTTCTACTGAATGTTATTTCAATTAAAAATACACTGTTTTATTTAGACTAGAGATATGTCTCTCTTCTTTTTAGTTATTTTTGTCTCCTATTATCTAGTCACTGTTGTTTTTCAGTATACATACAGAAAAGGCAAGATACATAAGTGTGGTATGTAAGTGGGATGATTTACCCGATGCATTATTAGTGGTTATATCTGTACAAGGTTGTATCTATACTGACAACACTTTACTAAAAGATGATTGTTCATTGAGAAGTAGTACTATGAGGAGAATCAGAGGATAAATGTTGGTGTGAAACTAAACAGATTAAACAATTGCCTTGAGAACCGAAAAGACAAAAGTAATGTAGTTACACGTGTCTGTAGCTTCAAATCTGGAAGCTTCAGAAATGTAATAAGTTTTAAAACATCTTGAAATCTACAAAATGTTGTGCTACATAATTGCAATTATGTTTTGACAAGATTTCTTCAGAAATGTAAGTTCTATGAGGGGAAAAATTATAACTCTTTTACAAAGGTGTCATTTGCAATACAGTGAAGAACGATTCCTAAGAGTATGAGACTAGCAGGATCTCTGCCACGAGCTAGCCTGGCCACCTGTGTACGGTGGTCATATGCCATCACAAGACTTGTGTGCTTGCTTGTTTGAACATCAAAACCTTTACAACCTAGGTTTTAGGTAACAGAAAAACTGCTTGCGGTGACAGTAAACTCTTTGGAACAGGTTCTTGAAACACACGTAATTCAGCGGAGTGCTGACCTGCAACTCATGATTCAAGTTACAGGTAACTGGAACATTTGAGGCTAATTCCAAAAAATACACACCCATGGTTCGCATATGTTTACAACTCAAGTTCTTATAGATAATCAGATTGCTTGTATCACCAAGTAGGAATTTTGAATGTCCTTTAAGCTTTTTTTTGTTCATGTCTAAAACAGAATGAATTTATGTCAACACAAAGACTCCTAATGTTTCCAGTGAGCTCTGGATCAGGCTGTTGGCACATGTTAAGGGAAAATGAGGTTCTACACAGCTACTCTTTTCTGTTTAAATCTGTAGAGCTGTTTGCATGAGCAAGGACAGTTTACCTCGCTACATACCTGAAGGATCAGGCATGCAACAGATAATTCTTCTTTCCATCTTCCGAAGTTATTGATAGCAGTACTTGTGAGAGGACAGTTACTTTCATAATACCCTGTCAGTGACAGTCCTTTTTCCAGGCTGCTCCTTGTTCAAAAGCAGACCACTACAGAAGGTGACAAGATGGAACAGCAATAGGCGATTGATACCTAGGTCACTTGGTTTCAGTGTACGCAGCACAAAATGCTATATCTTTAAGAGAGGTTTTAATGTGCAAGGATGAACCTAGTGAGAACATAGCATGCAGAGGAGGGCATCTGCGAAAAGGCACAAAGGTGATTATGAAATTTTGCTGGAAGATATAATAAAGGAAGGGGAGAATATAAGATCTGGGCAGTGCAGAAGAGTTCACATATAGAGGCAGGTAAAACATTAACACTATGGGGACACTTGAATATCATTAGCAAGCACTTGTAAAATGTTTGGAATTCAAGCGGTTTAAGTGACAAAAAGGAACTGAGAAGCTGTTACAACACAGGACAGAAAATTCAGTCTTTTGATGTTTTACCAGGTTTTCCAAATACAGCAAAAGGAAAACAGTACATCAGGTACAGACTTCCATCACATCTGGACTTCTCATGGAGAGCAGGTATAATTTGGCTGTCATTCTCAGACAGCTGGACAGACCCATCAGAAAAGTCCAACACAGATCTACTCCATCTTCTATGAGAGGTCTACTATGACCTTTTCTCTGTCATCCATGCTTCATCTATCTCTACCTTCACTCTGGTCAAGCGCTGAAACTAATCAAGAAATGCTCCACTGGTTATCTTCAGCCATTTTAAAGCCAAAAAATCCTACCCAAACCAAGGAAGGTTCAGCTACTCAAATTGTGGTTCACTCCACCTCCATGAGTGCTTTGCATGGAAGTAGATACTGAAATCCCTAGTGCATACATGAGAGGATGCAGTGCTGCGTCTTGCCTGCTGTAACCTCCTCCATCTGAGGAGAAAGCAAGGGTTAAAAGTTGTGAACCTTGTCACCTGGAAGAACAGAGGATTCAACAAACAGATTGGTGGACAAAATCCAAGAATTTCCAGGTACCAACTGCTACACAGATCATCTATATAGTCCCACTATTATAAACTTTTCTGTCTATGCCTTTTTAAAAATCAATTGCCAAACACTGATATTAAATAGCAAACATTTTGACAGGGCAAATTCCCCTTCTCTCTTTTATTCCTTTTCTCATATAAATATTAAAATTAATTAACATCATTTCTATAAGAGGAACAGCATTCCTCCACCCACGAGTTGTTCTATCATTTGAAGCTTGGGTCAAATATCTAAAATGTCACACTTTCATCATTAAATTGATGTTTTAATCCTCCTTAATACATGACAGAAATGAGCTGTCAATTACAAGAGGAATATTGACATTTTATTCCTGACATCATTTTCAATGGAAGGAATAAAACACCAATTAAACAACAATTATACACCAAGGTATGACATGTTATATATTTGACATACAGTATAATAATAATAAAAAAATCATTTCTCACTAATAGAAAGGAGAATAGGAGTTTATTAAGAACATCAATTACCTCTTGTATTGAATCTTTATACACCTCAATACTCCAGTGGGAATTGTGGCCCAAAAACACAACATCAGCCTCTTAAATTAGGAATAGAGGAAAAATACTCAGGAAATGTTAGAGTGATTGTGTCTGATTTCTGAACGTGGCTCTGGAGAGTTCCAAGAAGGATGGAAGTTTTTCTGCAGGGACAGAGACAGAAAAAGTAAAAATATAACCAGAGATTAAACTAAGCAGACTAATTTGAAGAAAGTTACTTCCATTTGCCAGTGCTTCTTCTTTGATCATGACTTGTTTTAACTTTCAGCACACCTCAATCTGTGCACATGAGTTCCAGAAATGTTTCCTGAGATGTAAGGAAAATGCTGTACAAGCGAATCACATAATTCCAGGGGATTCATCTATGCTGGATTCCCAGCAGAGCACTGAGAAAGGAATCTGCCATTAGTACCAGCTGTGTGTATACCACACAATCGCTCTCTGGTGATTGCAAGGAAAAGGCAAGTATTGGTTGAACTCAGTTGTATCTTTCATTTTAGAAACAGAAAACGGCTATAATGTTTCAGGTCCTTCACAACTTCCAGTGAGAAAGCTTCCTTGTAACAGGCTTGAATAAAACACATCATCTTGGCAGACTGACTGCAGAACGAGAAAATCTAACTATGAACCTAGGGTAGCTAGAATTGCTGCATCCTCCTCAGCTCTCACAAATTAACATTAGAAGCTTTTTCTCTGACGTCAAAATAAGTGGGATTTCAAAGGGTGGTTTTCTATTTTAGCAGGGTAAAAAAATTTAGAATCAATTTTATTTTGCCTTTATAATTTCACCATTGACTTTCACTGAGACCAGGACTAGGCCTTATTTTTAAGCATCACATAAAGGCACTTCCTAAAAGTGCCTTTTATTCTTTAATTACAATATTTTTTTTAAACTGTGGACAATAATAGGAAAAATTCCAATCTCAGACCCCACACATTGTATAGAATGTCTCAGTAGGACATTCTCAGGCTTCGTAACAATGTCTTTCAAAATGTATTCAGTATGATACAGCCAACAGGGAAAGTCCTGTGCTCAGATAACCATGCTCCACACTGGATGAGTTATATTTATACTTAGCTGGAAGTTTCATTGTCCTTCTGAAGGTGGGAGAAAACCTTAATCTGAACAAGAATCAGTCCCTAGACTATCATTAGTGTCTTTCAAGTACAGATGAGAAAGCTTAATTCTGATTTTATGCTCAAGTAAAGAAGAAATAACTCTAGTGGAAACTTGCGTGAAAGCATACAGGATGAGTTACCATGGTTCCAAATTTTACCATCCACCAGATGAGTTCTTGTAACCCATGAAATGTATACTCCAAACTATCCCAACTGCAAAATAAAACTTTTTTTTAAATTTATTTATTTTTAATATGCTAATCTGTGGGCAATCAGTAACTCATTAACTGTGGTATGTCCTTGACTTCTTTAAACACAGTGACACACATCCCCCCTTCATTTTTCATTTTGTACCCTTCAGTAAATCAGACCTCTTCATCTGCACTAAAGCAACAAGTAGTTGTTGTCACTTGATCTTACCCTTAATTTTTGCATCATTTTCCTCTGGTGGAACTGACACATTTAGCAAATATCCCGAGATACCATTTCCATTATAAATGTCTCCAATCCTTTTGCCATTGAAATAGCTGTCTTAGACTCAAAAAAGGTCTTGAACAGTGACACCCTTTCTTAGCCTGGATGCTCTCAGGCGATTTTTCTTAGCAAATACCTTTTCTTTGTTTGCCCCTAGGCATCCTATTTGTAGGTGTTATTTCTCTCACGACTGACCTGGCAGGCTAGCCAACAAAAGCAAAAATACATTTTTATTTATGGAGCACCCAAGAAAACTTTGTTTCTCTAGTTGTAAAACACTGTAAGGGGTAAGCAGTAAATGGAAAGAGAACATAAAACTGATGAGCGCTTACCCTCTATTCCCTACTGATGCTTCTACTTAGCCCTGCTTAGCATTTCAATCTATATAAAGTCAATGGGCCATATAACCTTCTTCTATATACACTAACCAATTAACATTATTCTTTAATAGGAAGAAGTTTAGGGAATTCTTTTTTCCAGTTTGATTCAAAGTAACATTGTTACTAAACAACAATGGTGATGGGTGCAGGAAGATGCACTTGTTCTATGAAGATACCTGATATCTAAACTATGGAAAATATGTGTTTATCTTCAATAATAGACCCATTTAAGCAGTAGTTTCTTAACATTAACAAAACGGTCAAGATTCCTATTACAACAGTTACAGCAAAATATTCAGTCCTCCAAGTAAAAAGTCACAAGATAATGCAAGATAAAACAGGAATGAACTAATGCCAACGAGGATGAATCACCTCCTGACTAGGGAGGTGGGAGAGGGGGAAGTGGGCTGCCCGAAGATAACCTAAGACTAATTAGCATGGTAAAAATCACACCCCTGGGAGGAGACCTCACATGATGATGTCAGACCACCTTTGTATAATGAACCTAGCCACTAATCGGAGTATGTGTAGAAGGACATTAGTCTTACAATCAAAAGGTGACCAACAAGCAAGTTTTATATAACTTTGTCTTTGTTGTAAACTGCATAAAAACCTACAACCCCTCTGCAGATGCATGCTAGCTTTGTGAATTGTCGCCTGGCACCCCTTTCTGTACAGAACCACATTAAAGGTTAGAAGGTGGATCTGTGTGCTCATTGGCTCCTGAGCACCAGGTATGAACCTAAACCCTGACTGAGAGACAACAAATATTGAACTTACAGGGCTACTTAGGTAGCCATTAAAGATTTTTAAAACATACAACAAGGTACAGTAAAGTAAAAGGGATTCAGTCAGGCTAAAATAAAAAATTACCTTGCTTGTCTGTTTGGGTTTTTTTTGTATGGGCAATGAAAATAAATTTTTCAAGTCCATTTTTGTTCAGACCGTGTTTATAACTCACTTCACTTGCAGTTGTTCAAGCACAAAAATAATGCCTGTTTGCTTGCAAACCCTTCAAAGGAAATAGATTGGACAGTTCTGGTGGTGAAGCTGGGTTGTGGGATTTGGAGTGGGTTATTTTTTGGCTCCCGAGTATCTAATGTTGGATTACTTTGAGGGAAATTTATCTTATTGAAGCCCAGATTCAACAATTTTAGTTGGTACAATCTTGTCAATATTCTTTTCATCTTAACACTGCAATATGATAGTGTGACGACTTGAAAATGTGTCTTTAATATCACCCAAAACCAGGGCTCAATTTACATCATCTTTGCTCATTCCAATATCACTTCTTTAATTATGCTTTTTATGACTTCATTGTGGATGCTGTCAGCTACACCATCCTAAAGAAGGACAGTGCCTCAACAGTGAGAAAATAGCCCAGCGTCTTGCAGATCTCAAACCACACCATCTGTTTATTAAGTATTTCTGGAACCTCATTCTTATTTCATACCAGAGAGATGCTTGCCTGCACCTGCCCTTCAGGAGCAAATACATATGCTTCTCCAGATTCTTCCCCAGGGTTCTTCCCACCTGTCTTTACTTTTAAAGCAGTAAATGGCGCATGTAGCAATACAAAATAGGTGAGATTTTTCCTCATATGGAGAGGATGGCGTGTAAAAAAGTGCTCTGGCCACCTTCTCATTGGCTTCTTGTGTACAACACGGGCAGCCACACCAATCATTTAGACATGGAGTGGGAGAGATTACAATGATAATTTAGGTTTGGTGAGAGCTAATAGACTGATAATGCAGGAAACTGATTAATCGATTTAATAACACAGCAGTGTAGCCCAGTATTATTAATTCTGACCACTAAATCAGAAATAGGCAGATGAGACATTTTTTGAACAGTTAATAAAGAGGAGAGCCCAGGACCAAATGGCAACAAAGATATAATTTATTGGATTAGCAATGCTGCAGGACACGAGCTGTCCAACATTTCCTTGGAACACAGCACCAAAGACTCTGGATTTAGATGAAGATGGTAACTAAAGAGAAAGCTATTTCACATTTAATTCTGATTAGTTCGATCTGATTGAAAATCTGAATGTGGAAAGCAATTTGAAAATTACTGTGAAAAGACTGCCATTTGAAAAACAAGGGAAAACCAGAAAGGATCAGTAGAAAAATGGAATTCACAAAAGAAGAATCCAGAAAACCTGGAGAATTAGTGGCTAAAATCCAATGGAAATATGATGTAAATAAATTAGTACAGAAAAGGAGACAACTGACTAAAAGACTATCAATTCAATACTTAGGATACTGTGCCTAAGGAGCTTTTCCCAAATCCAGCAGTATTCAAAATTTTCATTAACAGCTTGAATGACACAATAAAGAATAAATTTATAAAATCTAAGAGGAATGGGAAGAAGGATCTTGCAATTCAAAACAACCTCAGTAAATTAGAAGAGTGGCCTGAAAACAGAAAGAGAAGCCTGAACTGCTTCATACAGGGATAAAAAAATAATATGTAGAAATCTACAGTGAGCAATAATTGGCTATGTTAGTACTGCATGAAGTGTTTAGGGTATTACAATAGATCTCAGACTGAGAAGGAACCAATGCTGGCACTGCAAGAAATGTCAACGTCAACCTGGAATTATTAACAGAAGTATCTCAACAGGAAGACAGAGTTTTCTCCTCTACGAGGAATGGAGTATCCTCGGCATAAATTGTGTCCATGTGGGGCACTCTATTTAACCAAGACATAGACCAAGTCTGCAGAAGAAAAAAATCCGTAAAGAAAATCTGAAGGGACTGAATATGTTTAAAACAGGGAAAAATGAAGGAGGAGCATGACAAAAGCCTTCCCGTATATATAAAAAAATTATTATAAAGATAGTAAGCATGAGTGCTTTGTGCCCACTGAGGACAAAAACAACCTGTTAATTTGCAGGGAAAAAAAGGGGTTTTTGACATTAAAAATCTTGCTATGTGTAAGACTTGTAAAAATGAAATAAGCTAATTAGGCAAAGCACTATCTTGAAGATTAGGTAAACAACTATCAAGGATGATTATGTACAAATTTTAAGTGAAGAGGTGAACAGATCATGTTAACTAAAAATGTAACTCTGAGTTGCCCACAGTGCAAGCTTCCACATGCATCCCCTATAAATATTTTTTTCTTAGAAATTAGATTTCTAAGAAGATTCTTTGGGGGTTTTTTTCTCCTCCTTTTTTTGGCCCATTGAAGGCTATTCTAGAATCTGATCATTTTAATGGTTCAGAAGCTTGTTCTCCTTTCCAGTTTAAATTCCCCCCTTTACCCTTCTGCCAATGCTTCCTCCTAGATACTTACTTCCCTTCTACATTTCTCACTGTTATTTCACTCTAGACGCAAAACACAGATGAAACATAATTGTATTAGAATCTTTTACAATCAGTGAGAAAAGAAATTTTAAATTCAGCAAACACTAATCCACAGAATTTAAACAATGAGGAGTTTCAGATAAAACCCTAAAAAGAATACAAGTTTTGTGATTTTTGACTACCAAATTATTGAGTGTCAATTTTGGGACTCCAGATGGTTTCTAAGCTTTCTCCTTATTTATGATTTCTGTCAGAGCCACCTCAATCACTGTTGTTCACTATTGACCCGCAGTTCAGTTTTTCCTTTATAATTCTGTGTTCCTTTTCATATAGACAAGAGACTGTTTCCAGCTAATTATTCCATTTCTCTGGTAGCTAAAGTTACATGTCAGTAGTCTACTGATATAAAAAAAGTCTGCTTCACTTTCCTTCACATGTTTTTAGTGGACTCTATCAGCATACTTAATCATAAGAAAACTCCACAGTCTTACTCAAAATAATCTTCCTTTGTGGTTAAAACTTTGCCTCTGCTGTAGCACAAAACTATCTTGAAAACATACACCAGTTTTTTTTCCCATAAGTTCCTCTCTTTTACTAACGTTACAGTACAGGACCTTGGGACTATACCATAATTTCTTTGAGCTGTTTCCAACAGAGATTGTTGGCCCCATCAGTTAAGACTGTAAAGTCTTTAAGCACAGAGTAACTCTACCCAGTATACCTAGCCAACATCTTGCATGATGATGCTTTAGTTTTGGTTAAGGTCTTCAACTACAACTGCATTGCAAATAGTAATGGTTATTGATACTTACTACAAACTTGCCATCACCTGGTCTGATTAATAATGGACAACCTGATAATGTGAGAGGGTCAAGCAGTTTTTTTGTTATATATTTTTGATTCATTTTTAGGCCTAATAAGATGATATTTCAATTAATAATGTTTGGTTAATATTAAGTGTTCACCATTTATATTACAGAGTGTAAAGATTTAGAAAACAGTCCAACTAAAATACAATTTCTCTGAACGTGGACCACTGCATCTAGTAGAAAAATGCAAATAAATTGGGCTTGGACATAGCGGGTAACTACTACACAGCCATCTATATGGGAGAATGGGAAATTTCTTCGTTCCATTGTAACTCTACAGTTTCATATTTCTCTGTCATAACACAAAAACTAAAGGAAGATCAATAGAATTAAACAAAAAAAAAAATTTAAACTGATAACTGCAACTGCATGCCAGAAAAAAAAACCCAACTCTTTCCGCTGAACACAGGAGTTTGGCAGGATTAAAATAAGTTAATTATAAATGTACATGGATAGAAATATACTTAATATCAGATAAAATATTCAGTATCCAATTAAAACAATCAGTATACTTCATCAGACTGCTGGATATGAATCAACTGGAAGACCTTGTCTAAAGCATAATGTTAGTATGCCTCAGTTAACATGAGCCAATTAACAGATTATACATGTTGGCGGAGACAAGCACATGACTAGTTTACCATGTCCTGAAGGCAAAGTTCAACTTAGGTTTCCTGTTCTCTAAACACAAAATTTAT
This sequence comes from Charadrius vociferus, assembly GCF_000708025.1. Taxonomy (NCBI): domain Eukaryota; kingdom Metazoa; phylum Chordata; class Aves; order Charadriiformes; family Charadriidae; genus Charadrius; species Charadrius vociferus. The sequence goes on along the minus strand of NW_009649864.1, from coordinate 232,562 downwards.
GTTGCTGTCTACACAAGGCCTAACAAATTTTGGATTAAACTGCTGTCCTGGAGTTTCTTATAACCTCCTCTGATGCAGTTGCTGCCAGTTAGAGATAGGATATTGGACCAGAGAGATTTAGAAATACTCAGCCTGACATCCTGAGTAACAAATCTACAAGAGAGCTGCTTAGCTGAAGTTCAGGATCCGAGCCAGTCCCATCCAGCATGACCAATTTTTTCCAGGACAACTAACTGTGAGTGATCAGTCATGAATAGCAAATCACTCTCTCTCTGTTACCAGCCAAACTTGGGATGTTCCTGTGAATCTTTGCAGTTGTTCTACAAAAACATTTCTATTTCCTAAGGTGCGTCAGTTTTGGGAACCATCACTTAATGGATCAATTTTCTCCCTCAATCACATGGAAATACGCAGTGTCAGAATCACTTTTACTCAGTGGTAACCATGGGTTAAGACACATGGTATTCCCACAGTCAAACAAATTGTACATGTTTTCACTCGCAAGCTTTTTCTATGAATAAGATATTTAAAAAAAAAAAAAAAGAGAGAGCATGTATGAGTCAAAAGGTTCATTTACAAGGCTGTCATGGAGACAGCATTTTTAAATAACCACAGCTACATCGAATGATAATCATCAAATCAAATAAACTAAATGCCAAAATACTCCGAAACCTAAAAATAAGAGCCAGGTCTAAATTACTCTGATTTCTAAGGCTTTAGAACATTTCAAAAGGTAAGTCACGTTCTGAGTGTATATTCTTTGTTTTTCATTCTTGAAGAGCAGTGAAGTGGTTTGTGAATCAGGCTTTTAAGACATTTGGCTGTAGCAAATTCGTAATAAAAAATGCATAATATGTACTTAACAAGGAAAGTAACACCTCTGCCATAAATTGGTTCTTTGAAATATTTAAATTAAAAAGTCTAAAGCATACTATCCTTGCATAAAACAGAATTAAACAGCGTGTAACTTAGATACGTGGGTTTCCTCATAGGGATAAATTTAAAATTGGGATTGCTCAAGGAAAGGAAAGTTTTTTCCAGACAATATCAACATTGTTAGTGGGATTTTCTCTAATTCAGGTTTTCTTTTGTCATTCTCAGAGATCTTCCTTTCCATTGTAATTCATGGAAATTATCATTAACAATGAAAAAAATTACTCATTTACTTACATTCCCTTTTGAATAGTGGAGGAATTTCACTGAAAATATAAAATAAAAAAGCCTCCTTTAATGAACAGCAAAATATCTCTCTATGGCTTAATGCCTTGTTCTATTCTCCAAACACAAAACCTTAAAGTCCTTATACTCAGTTCCCACTCAGGCATAATTCCCACTCAAGTAAACTGGCATTCTGCCTGAATAAAATGAGTAACATGATAGGAATTCAGCCATGAGACTGTATCAGTTTATTGCAATATTTCCCCACAGACCACAAGCAAAACTGTACTCTGGATGACAGAAGAAGGCTGCCCAGCACATATGCAGCTACTGGAATTCTGCCAGTCGGGCAATATCCATTGTATTTCTTCAGAATGGAGCAAGAAACATGTTGTAAGAGGCAACCAAAGCAGAAGCCCAGGGCAGAGTCAGTTCTGCACGCAAGGGCATATGTCTTTCTAAGTTCCATTTAGATATATTTGGGGAAGACATTAAATTTAAAACAAGATGCAGAGAACAGACATATCCCAAGTTTATGAGGCTGCATCTAGCTTCCAGTTACCAACTAATTCCAACAATGAAATTTGTTTCTTCTCAGAAAAATAGAAAACATGTTCTTTTACAATTTCTCTGTGTCACCTGAAGTTCAAATGGACCATGGATCAGGTTCTAATAATATATAATACATACATTAATGCAAATTCAGAATGCCCTGAATACACTGCTCCGAAGTGGAAAAGGATAAAGTAAAAATAGCTGAAAGTAAGTACAATCCCTCCCTTCTACACCAGTGTGCGTCTCTTCTGTCTTAAGGAGTTTGTCTGTTCCATTCAGTGACTTTTATGTAGAACCCCTGCACGTTTTGTTTTGAATTCTTCTGTATTTGTCTCAGTTTAGCCTCTTGGAACCTGTGGTTATTAGTACATTACCAAGGAAAGTCCTGATCTAAAATGAGAACCACCTCTATGGGCTATAAATACAACACAATTAACTTCAGCCATGAATTTACTACAAAATGCACCAACCCTCTCATTATATATTGACTAACACTTCAGAGGAAAGAAAATATATTTATTATTGCACTCATTCTGCTTATCATGTTTATATATCACATACACAAACAGAATTATTAATAACCCTCTCTCTTCATGCTCTGTATTTTCAGGGGATAGTAAAAACTCTATTTATCCTCCACATCTTTTCTTGTTCAAAGTCACTTCACTGCATGTATGACTCAGAATGTCTTGGAAAAAGGGCAATATTTATTAACTATCCAACTAAATGCATGTATTATATAGTTTCTGTTAGCGACAAAGAGTTTGTCAGCATTTCCCTTACAAACCCTGCTTTCTGAGGTTTATAATTACAGTGTAAAATTTGCCTCTTCCACTACAAAGTTTCAACTTGAGGAGAAATGTTGTTCTATAAAGATCTACTTTCAGCTGTACAACACGTTATTTAATCATGGAACCAAAATTTTCATTAATGCATAATGACATTCATAATATATCAGACTTACTTTCCTTTAGTTTTTAGTTAAAATGAGATGGCCAATCCATATGTGGGTTGACACTTCAGACACCTACTCAGTGCCTCTGAACACCAGTTTCTACACGGATTCCCATTGGAGCTGTGTGACACAAACAAAAAACCTGTATTTAACAACCAAAATAATACAGCTCGAGGTACACAGAATTGTTCCTTTTCCTAAACGGCTCTTTAAAAGAGGCTGCTGATCAAAAGCACTATATTTAAATATTACAGCTTACATGGTCACTATTTTCTCTTGTCTCAGCTTTTCATTTTTACTTGTCTGCACTGCAAACATGCATAGTCCTAACTGTTCTACCCTGGCTTGGTCTCTCTCGTGACCAAATCCATCAGCCGAATTAAAAAGAGAAGTAAGCTGCCTATGTAATAAGTGAAAAGAAAGTCTGAACTGTGATACTGGTCATTGGTTTCAAGAGCATCCTTAGCTGGGAATATCGCTACCGCAATCGGAACATCAGTTGTTCTGTATTATCCAGGCACAAATGTAGATCTAACTCCTAATTTTTACTTTTTTAATTCATGTAGATAACAGTCTAATGGAAGAATTTAAATGTGGTTGCTATAAACCGCACTGTAGAGGAATAAAAGGACTCAGCCATACTCAGGGAACTGCACCTTTACACTAGATTTTACATCACATATAAAAATTTTGCAAAATGGAATCCATATAATCACAAAGAAGAATCCTTTGTGCATGTATCCTCAGTAACACAGCAGTCACCAAAGCTCTTAAAAATGCTGAAGTTGTAATATCTTTCCCAGCTTAATTTTGTCTGAGGCTTACACATATTAAACTTCATATACCTCCATGACTTCAGTTTCTTCTAAAATTTCTTTAGCTCCTCCCTTCATACTATGCCAAAAATGGGGCTATGCAGCTGCAAGCTCCCAGCAAAAGATCCAAGTAGGTGGTCTGTGGTGTATCTACACTGGCCTGCAGAGACACATGCTCTCTCCAAAGATATCAAACTTAAATTGATTCTCATTCCTCAAACAGCAAGGTCCCAGAAAAGCCAGTTTGACCTTTGAGAAGAGATGTAGCTCCTGGTTAGGAAGACTTTTGTTTTTGACTGACAGCCCCAAGTAGGAGAGCTCTGAATGCATCAGAGCAAGGGCAGTTTACAAACAAAGCCAAACACGTGTGTGAGATGCAGTTTGGCTGCAGAACATGATCCAAGAATGGGTTTTGCTGGAGCTCTGAGAAGAATCACAATTTTAGCACAGTGTGTTTCGCTGTTGACTTTAACTACCTGTTCCCTGCCTCTGTCCATGCTTGCTTTTCTTTTTCTGAAGGAGAGAAATTTCCTAAGAGGAAAATATCTGGATCACTTGAAGTATGTTGCTTCTGTACCATAGTCTAACCTAGATCACCTTAGAGGCACGACTTTCGCAGCTTGAGGCTGCACTATAATCTGCTAGTCTTCACACTGCATACTCCAACGTTTCCCTCACCACGCTCTTTCTGTCCTTGGTACCATATGGCTTGCAAAGAAATCCTCAGAAGTCCTCATTCTATAATGACTCTTGTGGAAAGATCTTCTTCCTGAAGAAATGGCAATTTCAGGAGCTCATAAGATCATTCTAGAGAAACCTCAGAATTTTACCTTGAATGTTTTGTCGCTCTATGCTGCACCCCTGAGTGATTTAATGTCAGCTCTCAGACTTTGGTGATGTTTTCGTTTGACCCATAGCAGCTGGAATCAAATAATTAACTATTGCACCTCAGCTTATTTTAAAACAAAATTAATTCCTAGCCCTCAGAATCACTACAACAAGTTTAGAAACGTGAACTCTGCCTTTTCCAAAAAGCAGAAGGCAAATAAAAAGAATTTCAAATGTATTGCTTTTTTTTAAGTCTCATAAATTTTGAGTCAAACTCCTGATTTTTGCCAATGCTTGGACCCAGCAATACTATCTAGCCTAGTAATTTTACAGTTATGGCTGCATCACAGTGCAGCTGAGATAAGGAGAGATTAGCACTCCCCCAGATTTGCCAGCGTAACTGCACATGTAGCTGCCTTCTAATTCCTCTCCTGTCAAAATGATAGGGAATAGAGCTTTTCAAACACAGCTGATTTTGACTAATGTAGGTTAGGGAGGAATACACACAAAAAATCCATTGCAATGGACTGAAGTAGTGGTAACTTCTGTTGTGGAAGCTATGGCAAACAGACAGAGGAAAGGCAGAGGTGGTAATCTCTTCAGCCAGCTCAGCGGTGTTCAGAACAAGATGCTGAAGACCACCAACTTCATTTCAGACAAGGAACATTGAGAAAATAAAAAGAATGATTTGAATATCAGGCCAGGTAGCTATGTTATGGACAAAATCTTACATAACAAATTTTGTCATAACTTGAGACGTGAATTTAAAAATTTTATGTAGTTATTTTTGCTGTTAATTATTAATGTTATATTACAGCATCAGGAATTACTGTTGCACTTACAGACTAACATCTTTAAAAGTATTTTTATGCTTTCAGCTGTCACAAACAATGCAAAGATTTTTCTAGAAGGTATTCCCACTTAAATTATTTCTCCAGACACTAAGCATAGTTAATATTAATTCAACATTAAAGATAGATTTCACAATGGGATTCTCTGTTGTGACTTAAAAAGGAATTTGTAAACGCTTATGTGTGCAAAATGGATCTTATAAATGTAAATCACAAGCAAAAATTTTCACTCAAATTTTCAAACTGTTGTCCTTCAGCACAGTTCCACTCATCATTTGGCAGCAAGAACAAGCGTAGCCAAGAGTCATCTATAAATCTGATATTTTTCAATATACCTGGCTTTTTCAATACCCTTATTACTGTGTGACTAACAAGTCCAGCTCTGATTTCAAGCACACAACCAATGGTCCAGAAAAGCTTTTCTGTCATTTATGGAATTTCGCACAAGCACGACCGTGGTCAGAATCCCAGTTTTCTGTTATAGAGATAAACACTGTCCATTTGGAGCTTAAAGACAAGGAGAGAGGGAGGAAAATAAAACCAGAAAAAAGTAATTCCATATTAAAAATTCATTAAAAATACTGCTGCGAAAGACTATAAATGTATATGTAGGCAGAGTAAACCGATTTACTGGATTAACTTCCTTACTATTGAGAGATATTTTCACCATGGATTTTTATACAGAGCAGAAGCAGGCTGGCCTACAGCTGCTTGCCCAGCCCTCTGGAAAACGTGTTTTCCATGGAATTTGCCACCTTGAACCACTTTATTAAAAAAAAAATTCCAAAGTATTTGTTTGTTATATCGGGGCTTTCAAAACATTTTTTGCCAAAAGTGTTAATGTGTCATTAAAGCTGCCAAGCTGTACATAGCATACAGAGATTCTTGCTGGAGTTTATAGAATCTGACATAAGAATGTTAAAGAAAACAGAGCACATATATGGAAAGTGACAGCTGATTATTTATTTTTACATATTTTTCAAAGTATCAATAAATCCATCTGAAACTTCATGAGCTTGAGATGTTGTAAGAGCACCAAACCACAAATTATAATTTAGTTTCATTTGCCTTCTACACACTTTCCTTCCAACCCTCAAAGAAATTTAAACGGAATATATGCCCAAAATGAAGTTCTAATAATTAAACAAATTTCAGCTTTCTGGAAGACCTAGAAAGGTGTTATCAAAAGAAAAATATGAAGTAATATCTACCTCATCAAACTCACAGAAATATTTAAACCTCATTTCTAGCTTAATAGTTCAGCA
>NW_009649864.1:159880-226026 GCF_000708025.1 Charadrius vociferus | reverse complement strand
AGCAGGATAATTTTAAGAATAATGCGTTTGATCCACCACAGAACTTATGCTCCTGCAGTTTGCGTCTGAAGATGCAAATCCTGCCTTGATCTGCAGCCTGTGACATGCATAAAGTGCCAAGTTCAGAGACCGCTTATATCCACAATTAGAGGTGAGGCTGGTGATTTAAGGTAAAACATCATTCAAAGGCAGTCATAAAATCTTGCCAAATTTTAGTCATTTGGGTTGAAATAGTCTTTATTTGCCATCTGCTTCACATAGTGAATTATTCAGGGCAGTGGCTTTCTTTGGTCACCGCTGCACCTTATGGTACCACTGTGGAAATTCTTCTACATTTGGTCACTAACTAAGCTTTTAATACATGTTAATACAATGTTTTGTACATGCTCAACAAGGACCTCTTCAGAGTTCAGCAGCTCCCGAAATATTTTCATCACAGAACCTCTAAAGACCATTTCTACCCTGGGATCAAGCTTGTCTTTACAAGTGATGGCAAGAAACAACTATGAGCACAAAGGATACTGATGGAGACTTGTGTCTGCCTTTTTTTTTTTTTTTTTTTCCATTTGTTTTAGCTAGATCCCTGGAATCCAGGCCAGTTACCTCTGAGGACTGGCTCAAAACGTGTCCAAGGTCAGGACCACTAGTGCAGAGCAAAGGCTGCTGCTGAGATCAGCCCTCCCCTACAGTGCTCTCCCCTCCAACAGCAGCAAGCATGACTGTCCTGAGTTCTCCTCCCAGCTATGCCTCTTACTGTTACTCCTCCTGACAAAAGAAAGAGCCCAGCTGGGACTGTAGTTCCTTATCCCTTTAAATTTTGCCTACAGAATTGAAAAGCTTTGAAGTGGCTCTGAACATAAAGCCGGCTCCAGGTCTCTCCCGCCTGTGTTCTCAACGGACTGTATGCCTTGCAGCCTGCAGGACACTTCAAATACAGTTGATTCAAATACAGAATGAACAAATGCTAAACCTACTGGAAGAGCAAGAGAGAGTCTATGAAGTAACCCAGCATTAGATAAAAATTAAGACCGGAGGCTGCTAAGGAGGGAGAATAACACAAGTTCAAAGTAAATAAGGCCTAGGGTCTTTCCCCAAGACATTTTGAGGCCATTCTTCACCTCCCAGTAATAACTTGTGCTTGGAACGCCAAGGGAAACTAGGAGGTGGATTTCTGCTACAAGGATGTTCTGGAGATCCCAGGATGCAGCTGAAACTACCTTAGCCAAGTCCTATGCTCTGTACAGGCAGGAATGGCTAGAGGATCTGGACACACACAAAGGGCTTAATTTCATTAAAAACAACCCACCCTACTACTATTTCCAATGCCATCAAACTGGTGCTTTAGGCATCTCATCCCAAAACTGAAAGGTAAAAGTATCCCTGCTCATCTGCTGCCTGAACTCATCAGAGGCCTTTCCAATCACCTTGGCTTCCTCAGTGCATTGAGTTCTCAGTTTTCAAATGCCAAAATTACTCCAATCTGCATGGCTCAGTGCCCATCTTCCACTGGGACCCACAAGTAAGGTACACCCTGCAGAAATCTTCTAATAGGCTTGACCGAGCATGTTAGCTGGGCAATGTAATAATATACTTTGTGATAATCTTTTACTCACTATTTAAGCAGAGAATACAATCTCCAGGGTCTCCAGAATATTGTAGTACAGCTCATCTCAGAGCACAAAATTCCATGAAAAAATAGATATATTGAAAAGAAAATCTGTATTAATTAGTGACATGCTAGAAGGAAAAGATTTCCTCTTCCTTATTAAAAAGTTGCTATATGTTATATTCCCTTAGAGCCTGGCATTTAAATATAGTTGTTTTCTTTGTTTCCAATAACATCTCAGCTACAATTACTTAATAAATTATAAATCACGATTTAGTTTTTATGTAAATCCATTTTTGTGTTCAAGCACAGGATTACTGTTCGTGTATGCAAATGAACAAAGGGTATGCTCAGAGAGGTCATGGTTCAAATCATTGCAAACTTTAAAATACTTTACAGTGTTAATGGTTGAATATGACACTGTTCTCTTTCTTTTTCCCCCCTTAACAATTAATAACTTGTTTTAAATGCACCTGTTGCTAATACCTAATTTCTGTTTAGTGCAGCTTCATGGAAAATATGGTCATGTGTCAGTGTATAGTTCCTGCTTGATGTTGCATATAATTCTTATAATATTCTGAATGGCATGTGCTAATTATTTAGCACAATAGCTCATCTTATGGAGCTGTAAAGGCTGTAAAAGAAGGGTGGTAATTACTTAGGATGGGAATGTCTGTTTTTTTGTAAAAACTGAAGTGTGGGAGGAAAAAATTTTTTTAAAAAATAAAATAAAATGGGAGAAAGGATTGAGTAACAGCCTAGGAGCATTGGAAGGGTTAATATTTTGAAGTTTTTATTATCTGTAAGGCTAGATCTGAAGCTTACAATGCAGATGATAGAAATGTGTAGCAGTTACTATATGCTGTACTAAGTGGCCAGCTTCTGGTCCTCCACCACTTCCCACACAGCTGACAGAGCATAAGTTCTAAACCTACCTCTCTCTTAAAACTTGATTATGAGAGCTCACCTATACACTTTATGCAGAGGAGATTTGTCTTTGACAGATGTTCATAGCAGTTTCAAAAATCCATGCACAGAGAAAGCAGCTTAAACTTACATAGAAATGAAGAACCACAAAATGAAAGCAACTAAGAAAAGGGGTTCACAGAATATATATACATCTATGCATATGCTAGGGCTAGATTGCAAAAAAAACCACACAAACCTGTAGGTGGAGTAAACAGAAATAATTAAAAGGTTCAAGTCTTATATTTTAGAATATGATCTTTTGGTGTCCTGAGTGTCACAACTACTTCAGGCTAAAATAAAGAAGGAAACACTCAAAACCTCATTCAGGCAAAGATGAGATCATGACTTGGAGGACCAATCCAGAGATTGAGACAAATTGGGTAGAATATGTATAATTTATGTGTCCAATCCTGTCCATGACTATGAGTCCTACTGCTTTCATCACAAGATCTTGTCAGAAAGATCACAGAGAGAGATTGGACGTGTGAGCAGAATCGAGACAGACTACAAAAAAATATACATGGAATATAAAAATAGACATAAAAAACCAGAACAGCACAAAGAACACACAGAATGGAAAGACTCTCAGATTATACTCTGAAAACTCATTAGTTGTGTAGAGAGAATAATGAATAAAATCATATGAATGCTCATTTAAATCTAGATATAAACACTCTCAGGCCTCTTCTCACAGTAGTCATGCAATCAAGATTTATTCGCTCAAATGTTCAGGGACAGTGAATCTTCAGCTCCTATGTTCTACAATTCACCGAGATACAGTTTAAAAAAAATCACACTTTCCAAAATCCTTGCAGCAGAAAGCAGATTAAAAGGTTTCCATTTATCCAGTTGAAGTACAAACAAGGCCATGAAAATCACATCACTAGTCAGAACTAAGCTATATATTTTACATTTCTGCGTATTAGGGATTAGTTATAAATTTCAGGTTAAAAGAAAAGCGTGAGGAGGACTGCTCAGGAAAAGCTGTTTTCATGAGTTTCTAAGAATGGAATAAATGTTGAGAAAATTGCAGTTTGCTTGTGAATATTTTTATAAAAGAACTGGTAATGTCCACTGAATAGATTATACTCCAGGTTGTAATGACAGACCTTAGATGATATTTTAAATATAGATACAGCCCACAGAGGGGCCAGAAAGTCAATACTTAAATTGAAAAGGGATACACTAATATTACCTTAAACTGCTCTACATCATCTTTGATGCAGGTCTCGACACAGAAAGATCCAGCGTGAGCTGAAATTTTACGGGACATTTGGGAATAGCTGATACAGAGTTCACAACTAACTCTATGCCAAGCATTTATCTACAGTGGGCTTCCTCCTTCCACTGATGATGTGAACATTAAATTGCCACTGACTTCTAACAGAACCAAATCAAATACTATAATTATACACTTTGTGCTATCTGTACTGTACTGTGTTATTATCTATAATTGATTATTCAACTCAGTAGCTATTGTTCTTTAAAATGCTTTTGACACATTGGAGAAAAAGTGCTATATAAAACAAAGTTGATCAGCATAGAGATTTCGGACATTCTGCCACATGTAACGATGAAGCTGGTGCAAAGCAGACTGGTTGCACTTGCACAAAGTCACATCCAAATTTTTTGAGTCTGTGTTCCACACTGACAGCCTACAGCTGAGAAACATACCTCACTATTCTGGATACTGTGCAAATGTAGTACGAGAAAAAAAACCCTGCTGCTAAAAACTTTTCTACATAGACAAGAAAAACATTTAGTGTGGGGGAAGAAAGGCAGAAAAAGCACAGAGCAGTGAGTTGCTTGCCAAAGAGGTACAGCATCTTAGGTTACAAAAGTACAGCCTAGCTCAAGTTTCTGGAATCCCCATCTCAAGCCACAGTTACAGCATTATTTCAGTCGAGTGTGGATCCACAGTCACAGACCAGGAAGGTCTGGCTGCTCTTGTCTGCACGCTCCTGCCTCCCCTCTTGGGGCAACCTGCTTGCAGTCACGTGGCCAGGCAGTAGAATGGACCAAACAACAGATCTGGCTGAAAACTAATGATTTTTTTTTACTGGGCTGGTTTTCAATTTTTGTCCTCAGCCCTTAAAACCTACCAAAAAGACATTTGCATGTTTTCTTTTAAAAAAAAAAAAAAAAAAAAAAAAAAGTTGTCTTTAAACATCCAGTAGTGAAGCACTCAGATTATATTCTCGAAACAGGAAAACCCTGTGGCCTATCCCCTTAGATTCCTATATGTCAACCCGTTTTGCTAAGTACAGAAAATTGTTTTTATATTCCCCTTTTCTGTATGCCAGTAAGATAAATAAGGGTTGGGTTTTTAAGCCATCTAAAACTAGTGGGCTTAGTTCCAAGTAGCCTCAGTATTTACAAGAATGCCAAAGTAATGTCTACATTATTTTCAGATTAAGAAAAGAACCCTGAGAAAAAAATTATTGTTGGAGTGTAACAAGTTTCCTAATCACAAAAATATTTATTTTTGTGTCTTCAGAGCACATACTATTGCTTCCCATAATTAACAAATGAGATTAAATGTTAACCAGTTTAAATATGTCAAAATATTTTAATAAGGGGGGCAGATGTTCTGTTTTGTTAAGTATCACTATTTACTTTATGAGGTAATAATAACCTTACCTTTCCTCTGCAATAGTTAATAGTAAATGGTTAGAGCTTGCCAAAGAGCAAATAAATCATTACACTAAATACAGGTTGTCAGGCTAGTTTAGTACCTTGTACACTCCATTTTACTTAGATAAATGGCTTAGAATGGGATTTACTGTCTGTGCTATTTTCTAGAAAGATTCTGGCTTTCCTATTGTGTGCAGTTTCATATCAGATGTTAAGAAAGGTACTATATCAATATGTAGATTTTACACTGACAGGCTTACTTGTTTGGGTTGACTTTGTAAAAGCACAAATGTGAGACAAGCTGCAGACCTCCCAAAAATGTCATTACAGAAAGTACCTTTGTAGAAAGATCATGGCTTTGGTAAATAAATCAATACACCAGTGCAAAACTCAAGCAAGTTGAATAGTAAAAAATCAAAGGTCTGAAACATTCCTTAGAGTTCTCTTTGATTTAACTATATTAATAACTTTCATATTCACTCTTCTTCAAATCCGCAATTGTTCAGCTCCAATAAAATACACAGCCAGATTTTAAAACTATTGCTGAACACAGTAAGTGTACATTAGATGTCGTGCTTTTCTGAGCACCTGAGACATTTTTAGGGCTAAGCACAAGTGGATCTGGCCAACATGAGACCCTCGCTCCTGAGAAGGCTCCTGTTGGGCTATTACACAATTCAAGCCCCATTAAAATCCACCTATCAGCTAAGAGCTTATTTGTTCTTATAATTATGTAAATAATGGCTGCGTTTTGCACAAGTAGACTTATTTTCAATTTTGTACAAAACAGTATTTGCACAGAAATATATGTATTCAAGACTCACTTTTTCATTTTTCCCACTTTAAAAGTCCTGCCATCCAACCACAGAAAAGCAATAATTTGGGAACTTATGCAAGGCTAACAGCTAATAATGGTTGAAGGAAAGAGATCACAAGTTCCATTGGCTGACATTTGTATAAACTATTTGCAGAACACTTAAGAAAAGCAACTCTGGTCATGGAAAGAAGGATGAGGTTGTGAGTGATCTGTGAACAAGGAAAAGGTCCAATAAATTGGCTCACTTATTCACACTGAATAATTCAAACAGCTTGACTCAACACTAGACATACTCCTTACTCCTTTTAAAGGATTAAAATATTCATGCTTTCTTCTGTCAAACGCCATTATCGCTCTGCAGTGTCAGGAACAATGGCTATCTTCCCAAGGGCTGTAGGAGACTTGGATGTGGGTCATCAGCTCCAGTTGTGGAAGCTGCCTGGCAATCACTGCTTCTGCCAATGATCTCAGACTTATATCTGTGTGTCCCACATCGCACTAGTCCTAGCAAAAGCAAGTTGAAATGTTATTGCCATCTTTACTCCTCATGTTCTACTGCCACATAGGCACTTTTGTACTGCCTGAGAGCACTGTGGAGTGAAAACTCAGAAAGAAGGATAAATCCTCTCTATCACAGTTGTGACAAAGTCACCTTAGACAATATCCTTACCTCAGTAAAAGAAGAAATTTCATCCACGGGTTCAAGAATGAACCTCTCTTTGCCCCTCTCCACAGCCAGGCACGCAAAGCCGAATGGAAGCAAGGGAAGACAAGGAAAGGGGGTGGTGAGTCTTAAGTATATTATGTCAGAGAAACACACTACAACAGGGGTGGCTACAAAAGCCACCAACTTCCTTAAAGCAGCCATTAGCATCTTTCCTGAAAATAAAAATGTAGGGGACAAAGAGCTACTATTCAGTACATCAGCTCCCAAAGATACTTAGAAGGCAATTGTTCTTTAACTGTGTCAATGTTTCAGTCTACTTCAACTCATGTTTTTCAAGATGAACACGCTACAAATTCTTTAAGAATTCTCTGTGTATTTGGTAAATTCCTCTTTAAGACAATCCAACCTGTTCAGTTTTTCAGTAGATTTTTTTTTTCTGCTTTCTTTTAAAGACATCTTAATTAGTCTAATCCTGACTGGTCTCTTTCCAATGTTCCTGTTGGCACAGTAGGATTTCAATTAACATTCTGCTTTAGCACTGCAAATGCCCTTGCTCAGATTTTTTTTTTTTTTTTTTTTAAATGTGCTATTTTGGATGCCATCTCTTTTCTTCCTCAAAAATTGTTCAGCTTCTAAAAGGTTTTGGAAGCAGAGGTTGTTCTGCCAATTTGCGCTTTCTGAGCTTATCAAGAGATAGCACATCATTAAATTATTATTTTTTTTTTTCCACTTGAGGGTTATATTCCTTGTCTGCTCTGACCACATCACTCATCCCCCTTTCAATCCCTCCTGGTTTCACAACAGCAAGTTCATGCTTCTTGTCCTCAGCTTCAAGGCTCTTCAAAACTCCACCCTTCTTTATTTGTCTGTTCTTGTCTCTTAATTGCATTTCTCTTTCTCTCTTTCACACACACATACACACATGCACATGCTTTCTTCTAATCCACCAACAATAACAATCTTCTCTGCTGTTTGTCAGCTTCTCTCACACACAGCTCCACCCTGCCCCTCACACATGGAGTGCCCTCCCTGAACTGAGCTGTCAGGCGATTGTCCTCGCTTCTTTGAAATCTATCCTTAAAAATCCACCTCTGCTGCAATGTCTAAAAGAAATCAGCTAATTAATGACGGTTATGTTGAGGGGCAGATGGAATAGCTGACATTTACTTTACAACAATAATAAAAAAAAAACACCAAAACCCCTTTTGTGCAAGTGTGAGTAAGTATCTTAATCTACGCTAGACTGATCTTCCAGAGGAGCAGCAATATGGATGGAGCAGTGACTAGATCCTGCAGGCTGTACATATCATCCCTGACTGATTTTAGATCATGGGAAACTCTCTCTTTTCCTACTCTTCACCTGTTTTGCATGTTTAAACTATAAACTCTGCAGGATAGCATTTGTGGATGTGTCTACTCTGCATACTATATAGTAACTGATAACCTTTCAGTGAAATAGGAGAGGAGAGTCACAGCAGCATGGAGCTAATTTACTCAGAATGTATTCTGTATTATGCAATACGTGTCCACAGTAATTAACACAATGACAAAATTACCTTAATTGAATTATCTTGGAAGTGCATAGCATAAACAAAAATAACAATACTGAGCTAAGTACCTTGCTGCTAACTGCAATGCTAAGTAATAAAAATATAATATAACCAGACTTATGCTTAACCTGCAAAAAGCCAACTATTCAAACATGTGGGCTTGACTTCAAAGACACTGCTACACAAAACTGTCTACTTATGTCTACTGCATGTATAGTTGCTCACAGGCAAACAAAATCCCACTGTGGATCTCAATCTGTAAATTTCAGTTCCAATCCAGGCTTCTGTAAAATTCTGCTACTTTAATACAACTGGAAACCTCATCTATTAGGCTAGAAAGCAGAGAGACACGCATCTGTTGCTAACCACTCCTTTGCATTGCTCTTGGCTACAGAAATTGGCACACCTTAACCACATGAGCCCAATAAACCAATCAGACCTTTCTGTGCTTACTCATCTTCTCTGGAAAACTAGCTTACGTCCTTGGTACATCAGTTTTCAGTCACTAAAAAGAGTGTAAAGTATCTACTGGTTGACAAATTTGTCGCAAAACTTAAATATTTAGAGAACAACAGATGAAGAATGGTGGTAAACCAGGATTGCTGCCACAGCAAAAACTGCTTCAAACTGGAACAGTTAATCCAGATAGTAATCTGCTGCAGGTGGATGAAAGTTTTCAGCTGTTCCAAAAGACATGGCTAAGTAGAAAGTCAATAAGAAGAAAAGGTTCATTTCCACTCCTTTTATAGTGGCTGAATAGTGCACACTCTTTGTGACTTCATATTACATTCCCTTGCCTCCAAAACCCACTAGAAAACTTGAAAATAAATAATAATTAAAACAAACAAACAAACAAAACACAAAACCAAAAACTACAGCAACATTCCTCCTGAGTTAAATCCAAGTATTTTTTCCACTCTACAGTCTTTTCTGAAAGCAATCCAGATCACCCTCCCCATTGGCACTGAATGTTACTATGAATTTCCAAGATTTCACAAACAATCAGGTACAACCATACAGAGACCAAACAACATCACCACCTGAGAAGCCCAAATGATCCTCCTATCCCATTTCCACACAGTGTGGACATTCATAGATGACCACTTCGTGGCTGCACCTGGAGTTCCCATTCCAAGGTAGGCCCAGTGAGAATGAATATGGAGCCCAGGTATCACCCTATTTAACATCTTCTCATGAGTCTTCACACTAAAGAGTCTCTTTGGGATGAAAGGGAGCACTGCAGAAGGCACCCAAGTAAGTCTTCCAGAGTGGAGGAAGAAGCTAATTGAAAAAGAGTTTGTTCTGTACAAGGATCATGTGAGCATAGTTTGGGCCAAACAGTTCAGATTGTGCAGTATGTCAAAGTCACGATTAATTTAGCATCATCGTTCTGTAATACCACTGGGTTATTAGTTCTATCTATCAGGGAAATATAAACGTCTTATTACTTCAGCTTCAGAAAACAACATATGAAGTGAGGTGTTTACCCACTGTACAGTTTGAGTGTGCAAACCTATACATGTTTTTTTTCTTTTTCTTTTTCTTTTTTTTAATTAAATTGACGGTTCTAGCAGGTAGGGGAGTAACACGTAGCTGGTAATGGTAAGGAAAAGAAGTGTGTGGGATCTTCTTTTGAGTATAATTCTTCAGTACGTTAAATGAGACGAACAAAAGAGAAATTAAACATAATACTGTGCCATGGTACTATGACATAAGTGTCAACTTAGAATTTCAAATACAATTATAAGAGTCTTCTAATAATTATATAGGTGGCAAACAAGACTTTAGGGCAAACATATGTGGCAAAAAATTACTAATGGCATTCTACAGAAAATCAGCTAAGTCTGACCCCTCCTATGCATCATATTGTGGTAAGGTCAACTTGGTGGAAAGGTTAAGAGCAGTTAATGTTAAACACTGACCCATCCCTCCCCAGTCTTTTCCATATTCATAGGAAACTATCATCCATATTCATGCAACAAGATAAGTACCTTGAACATACAGAGGTTAAAAAAAAAAAAAAAAAATTTACTTTTTTACAGTCTTATTCAGTACCATGACACTAATTCCCAGAGCATGGATCAGGACATAAATTAGTGTGTCTGTAAGGCTGGGCAGGATGGCTGCACAGAAAACAGAGCCGCGTCTGGGTGACAGTTAAATATTGAAAATACACATTCTGTAATCCTGAAATTGTAACAAGACACACGAAAACACAACTCTTGTACATGCGTAGAGCACAATGATTTCGGGATATATGATGCATGCAGGGGTCTGCCTTACACAGATCCAGCTGCACACCTGTAAACACATGGCTGTCTGGAACACGAACTTCTAGCCCTTGCAGGTAAGCGGCATCAGAGGCCCAAGGCTACTTTATGAAATCTTAGAGCAGTATCCTCAAACAACAAGACAAACAAAAGGCACAGACCTCCTATTGCCACTGCAAGACTGGGGCTACTGGTACTTTTTTTTTTTTTTATAGCACAGAACTGTCTAATAAAATCATAATGTGTTATGTATGTCTTCTTTTGCTGTTTGCATTTCTTTTGGCGCACAGCACTGAATGCACTTGGAAAGGAACATGGCTCAGAAACACCTAGTCCTTTTGCAGAACTTACCCTCCATGTACTTTGTTTTGCCTTTCCTGTGAAATAACTTTCCAAACATGACTTTCCCTTCAGTTTCTCCTTTCTTTCTTTGCCTTCATGTCTATCTCTTAAAAAAAAAAAATTACTTGATATTAAATTTATGTTGAGTTGATATTCCTTTGCTAGTAGAAGTCTCTTTTTAAAAACCAAAATGTGATAATCTGAGTTGACATTAAAGCAGTCGCCCCACCCCTTTTTGCAGGTGAAAACCATATCCAATTAACTGGTCTTCTCTCCAAACAGACCTTCTTTCCCTGCTTACTGAAACAGAGAATAATGAACCTCACTAGAAGAATATTTTTATACAGTAAATGCCAGCTTCACTCCCTGCCCGTTTTTTTCCAGGAAAAAGATACCAGCTTTCTTTCCATTCCTACAGAAACACCAACTCCTTCAGTGCATTTCAGTAGGAAAAATGGCTCCATTTTTCTTGCCACTCCACTCATCATTATTAACATAATGGTGGCAAAGCAGTAAGGGAGGCTAGATGGCTAAATTAATAGATTTCTATTGTTATTACTGGGTATAGATTTATACAGCACATTTGCAGGCATCAATTTACTCTACTGATTTTTAAATGCAGATTGTATCTTCCAGGGTTTACTCACAGAAGCCCAGGTGCCTGCGCTGGGACTTTGCTGAGGCGGAGTTCTGGAAACTTGTACATATTCTGAGCATGGGGAGCTACCTCAACCTCAAGTGATTAAAAAAAAAAAATAATTAAAAAAAAAAAAGAAAAAAAAAAAGAAGGAGGGAGCAGGTGACTGAGGACTGGGCAGTGGCATGCAAAACGTGCAGGCAGCGGTGGAGGTGTGACAAGCCGCCTGCCCCACAACACGGCAGCCGAGAACGGCCAGGCTGCTCCCAGCAGATTACCAGGAGCCCACACCTTTGCTGGAGTATCCTCTCCCTCTGAACATCAACAAGCTACTAAGACAAAAAGAGTTTACTCTTTGGGAGGGAATGGGAGTTGCCCTCAAACACCAGGTGATCCCCATGGGCTTTCTAGATAGCTTGTCAACAAAAGGGCCATACCATCTCCACCTTATCGCAACATGGTGAGCTGGGGCACGTGCCCCGACTTCCCTCCTGCACAGGAGCCAGCCCCATGGGCAGCAGGAAGACACAGGGTGACCTGCAGTGCTGAGAGGGACAGAGGGGCCCACCACCACTGCATCCGAGCCCTGGCGCTGCCACCCGCACCTAGGGCCACACCGTTGCAAGGAGAAAGCCATGGCCAGGGCCAGGCTTCAGGGGGGATTATGGGGAGAGGGTGGCTGGGCACCCGGAAGCAGGAAACCAGGTCTCTGTAGATTAATTGTCTCTGGAGATTAAAGGGTTTCATTAAAATCTCCACTCTTGTTTGTAATATACAGCAAAGCTCTAGGGCCTCCTTTAACTCCTAATCATTGGTGTTACAGTAATACCATGCTAGCCTGTGCCACCATCGTAGCAGCCTTTCATTTTCTTACCGTATGCTCCTTTCTCTTTTGAAGGATAGGGCGTTTTTCCCCCTTTACATTGACTTCAAAGAAAGCGAAGCTGTGTCTGTATTAACTGACTTCTGTTCCTAACGTGCTTAAATGATCCCGTGTTCCCCCTCCAGAGCTGTAATATCTGAGCACCTGGCTGTCTTTAGCGTACTTTATTTTTGTGACACCTTTTTGAAGCAAGGACGCCATCTCGTTCTGGCCGGGTGTCTCAGCCCCAGGCAACCTCTTGCCCCTTCACATCCAGCCTCTCAGCCCAACCACTCTAACCTCAGGGCAGGAGAGTTTCTTCCCGGCTTTAGACCGGGGTGTTTTGCACCTGAAACAAATGTGACTGCAGAAACCAGGCTGGCTGTGGGGAAGACACTGACAGCCAAAACTCAATAAACGAGTAAAACCCAAAAGAGTTCTGGAGCTCCACAATTCGCATTATGATTTTTACACCTTTCTCATCTTAGTTCTTTAAAAGACGGGTAAAACACCAAAAAAGATTCATATCTGTTATTATGTAGTGCATTTTCTAATACACCACTTTATTTTGCATGAGCTGCTGAGGAGCTTTATAAACAGCACTGAGAAAGTTTATAAATATGTAAGTAAATACTCCCTTCCCTTAAGAAACATTTTTTGTCACTAACGGCTGCAAAGGGAGTTTATTCCTGATGAAATCTACTCTCCTGGATGTCCTAATTTAGTAGGCACACACAAAAAAGTCCTATTTCTGAATTGTTATACAAAAAAAATTATCAGTCTTTGAAAACTTCAGAAATTTCTTTTGATGGGGGAGAAACCAGGCAGAAATAAGCAGTGGTAAAAAAAAAAATATCTCCAAATAATTTTATTTCATCTTTGATTCTATAACAAGATTTTTCTTGCATGTTTATTAGCACTAACGCTGCATTGTGAAGCAGATCACTGATTGCAGAACTAGCTGATGATACTGCAACTAATAAAAACTCTAGAAAAAAATAATTTGGAAAGAAACATGGCTTTTAAAATCCAGGGACCCTTCTTAACCAAATAGTCATTTGAGAAAATAATAACCAGAGTTGTCTTTAAGCAGCAAAAATGAAGTAAGAGCAATAATGAAAGCACACCATAATGAGAACAGACTACCTAGCGTGATAGTTTAGGGTACTTTTCTATATGTCACATTCAAATGCCACATAGAGATAACTAAGACGGTTGGTCACTGGCAACAACACAGTCACGTTACACAGTGTTACCCTATGGAGACTAATTTTTTTAGCGGGACATAATCACCCCATGCAAAGCACCATGCTGTCCCAGATCACTCATGCCTAGCTCCTGTGGTTGTGTCCTTGATGTACTGACGGTCCAGATTCATGGTTGCTTCTAAAAGTTTTTATAGATTACTAAAACTGAAACATACTTTATATATGCAATTTTTAGCTTTACCTCACCTGAGTATTTGACTCTTACTTTTCTGACTCTACACACTTTGTAGCCTCTTGTCTGTACAGATTGAATAGTCACGTAACAGCGAAGTTGGTGAACAGAAGGCTTGCTTGAGCAGTAAGGAGAACATACCTGCAAAGAAACATCACAAAAGATCACGGGAATATTATACGCAGCAGAGGAAAACAGCAGGTCTCCAGACTAGGGCCTTGAACATCCGCCCATTTCACAAATCTGAATTTGTTGATTGGAATTCCTTCAACAAATATTGTGTATTTTAAATGTCTTTAAGAAAGTCTTATCTGCAGAATTCCACAAGTCTGTAAGAAACAATCTAGCACATTTTGTGCTTTCCTGGCAAAAGTATGGGGAAAGTCCTGTCAGCAGCCTGAGCTATGCAGTGTGGAAAAGCTAAGTAGACATGCTGAGAGTATAGCAGTGGTTTAGGTTAAAATATATGTTACTGCCTTGGATTACACCTTTTTCTGTGTTTATTTTATGTTTCCATTTGTCAATGTATCTATAGCGAATTCTTTGTGGCTTTGGCACATTGCAAGGGAGCAGTTCTTCCACTAATCTACAGAATTGCTTCAGTTCTTTCACAATGAGAATTACAGAGCCTTTTACTCAAGTAAATGAAGCACTTCAGGATTCATGTAGATTTAATGCTTCTCAGAGAAGTTGTACTACATAGTCTCACTTGGCCTAGGATTTTGAGGGCCTTCAATAAAGCCTCTCTTGGATAATATCATGCTGAACAGTCTTTCTCTTTGTCCCTGAAATTTCCAGTTTTCCACTTCACTCCCAAAGTTCGGTTCAAGACGCAAGGTTATAACCTCCTTTGTTACCTTTTCTCGAGGCCTGGGGGGGCTCTTTTCATCTCTCTCTACTGTTCAGCATGTCTGAAGAGAAAGGAACATTTGGCAACGTGCACCTTTGCCCATAGTAGGGAATTTGCCAGCAAATGTAGATCCCAACCTTGCTGGATATCCCAGTTTCCACAGACAGCATAGTCTACTGACAGAGCACTCCTGCCAGGAGAGGTGAGGGGTTTGGTTTCTGAGTCTACGAGGCCTGAACATCAGCTCTGGAGTCTGTGCGTGCCCTGATCTCCCTCCACTTTGCTTTTTATTCTGTAACTCTTTAGCCTTGTAAACAACAAAGCTCGGGCTGATTTTTACCTAAATCTGCCTTGTGGCTTTTTTTAGGTTTACATTTTTTAAACGTCTCTCCACCTCCATCTCTTGTAATCAATAGAACGGAATCAATATTTAAGGGTCAAGACCTTTTCTTTTTCCTGTGGCTAAGCTTTTTCCAGCCTTGCATTTTAAATAAAACCGGTATTCCCAGCCATCTGTAAAAAGGATAGGAGGAAAAAAGCCAGCTGATTAGTGTCTCTCTTTTAGGTCTTAGGGTAATGGCTGCTTTTACCTTTCTAGTTTAATTCAGCACATTTACAAAGCATTAAATCTGTCAGTATGGCATTAACTTCTATCATGTGCATATTAATAGGAATAATAATCAAAACATCGAGTGAGTTTGGGTGTTAAAACTGGTAATATTTTCTTTAAGTGGTAGTACACATTTGGCTTGGAAGGTGCTCAATACTGCAAAGGATTTTTAAACTAAGATTTATCTCCTATCTATAGAGAAGCATTTTGCGGTAAACCTGCTCATTTGTACCCCAAAGGGCAGGACTCTGTCATCGTGCTGATGTTTTCATGGAACACATTTGTAAAACACAGTTTCTAACTTTTGTCGCATCCATTAAGAAGAATGTTGATTAAGTGGAATCAGCATGTAAGAAAATATTTAGCAGCTGTTCTCTTATTGCAAAATCGTAAATATATGGAAAAATAATCACACAGATATTTTATGCCAATTAGCAAATACTTCTTTTAATTAAAGCATGTTGAACATTACGGCATCATCTTAATATTACTGAAATTCAACTGAAATGTAGGGATGGTGGAATTAGAGAGAAAACATCTTCATCAATATATTAGAAAGGTTTTGTTAACAAGCCAGCTGAATGGGTTCAGAGGGATTCCTGTTTTGTATGATTTTTAAAATTTTCCCTCTATACATTTTAAATCATTACAGTGCTTTCATTAAAAAAAAAGAAATTAAAAAAAAATCCTGCTTTCCTTTTAAACAGCACAAAGGATGGGAAAAACTACTGCATTACGACAAATTATTTGCAGCTTTGTTGCCAACACATAACAGTTGTAAATCAAGGATATATTTTGAAATATCCTAAATCAGTTTTTACAAATCAGCACTCTTAGTAACAGCTTTCAAAGAATAAAAGAATATAGCCATGGGAATTCATATTTATGGCCAAGGATAAGTACGAATTAAACATATCTATTTCACTTATGTTGCAAAGTACTATTATTCAATGGTCCAAAATATTATCAATTTATCTGTATTCACTTTTTATTAGGAAAGAGGTGCACAACCATGCAGGTTTCAACAACGTAGATGATAATAATCAGGAAAAGAAATACTCCCTGGTGAGGATGAAAGGAATATGTGCTACCTTCTCAGCGGCTCAGTACTGTATCTTTAGGAAAAGCAGTATACATGCAGGAACATTGTCCTGGAACACACTAAAGGAGTTGACTGGCTTTGTCGACTGCAAAGTAAAAGCCTTTGCTGTACCCTCTGCTCATATCTAATCATTTTTGCCTTGCACACACCACCTACACACCTAACACTTCACTGACAATGCTTTGCCTTTCCCCACTACCCCCCAAACACAATGGAAAGTTAATTGAATGTTTTATGCTTTAGCAATATCAAAGAAATGAAAAGAACGTAGGTTTCAACTGTATTTCAATAATAAGTGCATTAATTTTTACCTTTTAACTGACACTTGTACTAATTTCCTTAAATGCTCTTTTTTACTCTTTTTTGATCTGTCTGGCTTTGTCGGGTCTGATGATGAGGGCTTACTTCAAATGCAAAAAGATTAGCTCTCTTTCCTTTAATAGCACAATTATAGCTTGTGTGATGTCTAAATCATGAAAGATATCAGGGACAGACTTCTAAAGTCGCATCAGTTTATTACAAAAGTGGTAGCAATCATTTTAATATCAAAATTACTCTAATTTCCTAGTGGCATTTAGGAATTGTTGGGCACGCATACACATACACACAAAGATTAGTAGCCATTTACTTCTAATTTGACTTAGATAATTGTTATAAATAACACAATGAAATTAAAAGGCTCTGTGTTACATTTCCACCTCTACCCAAGATGTTGTTCAGGCACTAGAAGAATATTGCCACATCAAAGCAATAACCAAGAGATCCTTTTTGGCATTTTTAGATATGCCAGAATCTACATCTCATTTTTGGATTTAGTTCAACATGGGACTTAGCACTAAACACTAAAGAATGAATGTGCCTGCCTTAAAGATATGTAATATGGTTAATCCCATCAATGCTTAGTCTACTTTTTAAATCCTGGATTTAATATATTTTACCACGAGAGGGCAAGATTAAGATACCCTCTCTCATACAGGATTGCACTTACCTCCTCAAGTATTACCATTAGTTATATTGAGACAGCAAGAAGAGTCTCTATTCGAGATGAGGGCCTGCAAGTGATGAAGCGGAATACAAATCTGAAGGGAGAAGGAATATTTAGCTTACACTCCAAACTGACTTTGAATCACACACATTCATGGAACGGTCATTGCTGGCCAAAGTAAAGCGGGGTATCGTATCTCAAACAAGGTAGGAGCTATCTTCTTCAAGAATATTCCCTAAAAAGACTACACTTCTCCTACATTAGGGATAAAGATTTATAAACAGTAATAATGCCTCAAAGCATCTACATAACTTGTTGTGTGCAGCAGGTGAAAGTGGAGGACTGTTGCAGTGATCTTTTTCAAATATTTTAGGATGCTGTGGCTGTTAAACAGTAGTTTCAAAGGAGAATTTGATAGTTAAATCCAGGAGTGAAAATACAAATTGCTCTGGGAAGAGCGAGTACTAGCTTTGATAAATTTTAAGTTCATAACAGATAAAGTGGAACAGTTTGACCCATTGTCAGTCTATTTTAAGATGAACATTTGTTAAATTCTAATGAAAAAATGTAGCACTTAAACTTTGGCAGAAGGACAATTAGGGTTTTTTTCCCTGAATTGAATAAAATTGCATGGCACTGATTTTTACTTTAACTACAAGCAATAAATATGAGCTGCAACAGACTCTAACAGCTATTGGCCATATCTACATGGATATGTCATACAAGCAAAGTTCACTTCAGTTTCAAGCACACAAAATTTATGTCTACACCATATAGCTTATCGTGCATTAAGCCTGTTCACGCAAGAGCCGATTTCCTAGTGTTGAGAACAACTTGCACCTTTTTGACGTGCAGGGCTATAATCAGCCCAGCCAATCAATGCTGTCTGCACCAAGAAGCAAGAAAAAGGCTGAGCAGCTATTATACACCATCAGCTAACTCCTAACCACTTCAGGCAATTCAGTCTGAGAACTTTTAACTCCATTTACATTAAAACATATCCTTCTTGCCTGTTATATGCTACATGCATTAGGATTATTTGTTTGTTTTGCATTTTCAGAGATTGCTAGTGAAGCACGGTGATTGGGGAAACACACTGTGCCTCCAGCAGGCACTGAGAAATTTTATAGGGCAAATAAGCTCCCAGTTTCCCTAGTCACAGTCAGTAGATTTACACGTTACTGTAATGAGAATGAACAATAAGCTGTCATTCATCAGCAGACACTATATGGGTCTGTCCATGGAGAGAAGATTTTGGAAGTGGATAATCTTTGCATTCTTCGGCTCTGCTTTGACTATGTCGACTTAGAGAGAAATAAGAGGCAAAGACAGGCAGACCAAAAAGAAACAGCAGAGGTCTGGAAAACCTCTGGAAGCAAAGCTGATAGTTAGTGTCATTTATAAGATTGAGCAAAGTAAGCGAGAAGGGGGTTGTCTGCACAAGTTTCACTTCTGTGACTAACTTTTGCACAAACCCAAGATAATTAGAGGATGCACCAGCTCAGGACTCTTAGTACTGACACAGCACATTGTGGAATGCGTAATGTGAATTCTGTCTTGAATGCTGGCCCACCAGCTTATAAACACAAGGCATAAGCTCCCAGATTTAAGTTTTAAGCTAACTGGACATGGAAATCATAATTTGGCACTTTGTCAAGCTTGAAAGTGGGCAAGCTGTCCAGGTGGAGCTAGCTAGAGCATTGCTGGCCGAAAGTGCATTTTTCCTCCCCAGTAAGGTTCTCAGAATCATCCAGTGATTACCATCATATAGATTTCCGCTCCAGTACAACAGAGCAAGAGCAGGCAAAGGATGGTTACAAGAACATTAATAGAAATGGTCTCTTTTTAGTAACTGAGACATGTATGCTTGAGAATAACAAGATGAATGTTTTATGCTATTGTTTATTTGAATTTCCTTTTATCTTCTAAACACATAAAATTCCATATTACTTACCATTTTATGAGGATGAATGGGGGAAAAAAATTTGCCTTTACAAGCTTAGCAAAAAAAAAATAAAAATTAACAAAATATTTTCTTTTCATTTTAAGAATTCATTAGTATAGATGGAAAATATTTACTTTTTTTTAATCCAGCAATAAGCTCAAACTTCTTAATTGTCTTATTTAATAAACTTAATAGGAAATGAAGATAAATTTTGTTACAGGATTTCCTGAAGAGAAATTTTAAGGGAGAAGCCAGAGCATAAATGATTTCCAAGATGGGAACTTTTGATGGAAGCATAATCAGCTCTTACTAAAATCCCTCGCACTGATTTATGGTAATTATGATGAAGTATATGGCCAGAAGTCTCTTTTACCTTCAGTATGTCCATGCTTTGTCCTATATACTTCTGCCATTAGGATCCAGACTGCTTTTCCCCCATTTGCCAAGCTTATTGAATCTCTATCTGTCTACATCATCTACAATTTCCCGCTGAATTAATTTCTTGTAGCCTACTTCTTGAACCTATTCAATCAAATTTTCAGTCTGTACTCCACTGAAACCCCTCCTAAAGGTTTATCTGTTCTTCTCTTAGTCAAGTTTCAGTGTGTGAATCTTCTTACATCTCCCTGGGACATCTCAACAGCTTTTCACATAACTGGCCATCTTTTCTCTATGAAATCTTGTCCTCATCAGTTTTTGTTACTCCAAATTCTCCTTCTGTTCTTCTATCTCTCTAAACAATGCCTTCAATATCTCACTTAGTGCACACTCCTCATCTCTATCCACTACTGTGTAGGGTGACCTCCTACCCCTATCTAATACAGAAGGTAACATACAGCCTTTTGTAACTAACATATTTTCCACAATGTAATACATATGAATAAATAAGTATTTACTCTCTCATAGCTATGAAGACAGGAATAAATCAAAGCTACTGTAGATAAAGATTTTATAGATGCTTTAAGAAAAAAAAAAAAAAAATTGTTAACTATTTGAATGACCAAGTGAAAAAAAGTATGCATAAGGCTAAATTATCCCCCTTCCAAGCTTCATAATTTCACACGTTGGCTCCAGGGAGGGAGATAATACAACCCTAATTGTGTCTTGTTGAACTTGGCCATTTAGATGGCTAAAGATGGCTAACCCTTTTTTAACATGGTCTTTTTTTATATTAATAACTGTTCCAAATGATGTCTTTTCCTATTAGAGTGACATTCTGTCAGCAGTTAGGGCCTGATGAAAAAAAAAAAAAAAAAACGAGGCAGTGAAGCAAAGCAGTCTTGGCAAAATGGAGAACAGGATACTTGGCAGGATCAATTGTTAATGTCTTTTAAACATCTTCAGAGTGGTTTTACTTTCTTTTCAAGTCAAATGCTAAAAGTAAACCTTTAATTTCAGGCCCTATTTGGTAAAGGTGCAGAAATGTCATCTACCGTAAAATGACATTGCTTTTCCAAAAAGAGGTGTCAGCACATTTGGTCAATATGATCTGGCTTTCTAGACATTCCTGGAAGCTTTGCAAAAGGGTTACTTTTCTTTAGGATGGCTCACATACTCTTTCTGTGTGGCACTCTCTAAAAAGTTTGTCATGTGTAATGAGTCAGGTTTTTTTTCTTAACTGTGGTAGGCAGTATGGAAATAATGTAGCTCATACAATGGGCTGAGTCCTGGTCTTATCATATATATATATTTTATAAATATATATATATATATATGACTTACCTTTTCTGTTTTTCAAGTTTCTAGGGTGGTTTTGTCAATTTTGGATCAAAACAGCTCTACAGCAGATAAAAATAGATGAGACCCAATCACACAGCAATGACACTGACTTTAGTCAGATTAAATGCAAGAAGAAGAGGTCAATTTTTTTTTTAATTGCAAGTGGCTAATTCACTGATTGCTAAAACTATTCATGAATAATTTATACCTCAAATATTAAACTATGTATGGGATGAGTTACTGGGGAAGAGCAAGGAACCATAAACCTGCAACTCTTTCTCTCTATAAAGTCTGTGCTAAGCTTTGACCTGCGTAACATCTACTTCTCACTTGTTTTAATGAATGATCTTAAAGCATGTAAATAGCTGTGATTTATGAAATATTATTAGAGAAGTTTTTAGCATTTTTAAGAAGAAAACATGATGTACAAAACTAAATACAAAGAAAATAAAAATATCATAAGGCAAAATTGGAGCCTGCCATTTATCATTGCTTCACTTACAGATTGTGATGACTTTGCCTCTCCAATCTAACCTTACAGCACTTTTTTAAATGATCACAATATAGTATATATACACACATATAGTTTATATATATACTCACACAAAAAACATACATACACACACATGTGCGTATTTGCTCCTTAATCCTTATAATTGTCTTGGGCTTCAGGGAGGATTCAGCCCAGTCTGAAACAAGCCATGACAATAGGAAAAGACAGAGAACCCAAAAGTCGAGGAGATGAAGTTCATAAGGAGATTCTTCATCAGAAAAATAAGTATAAGCACAATGCTCAATTCTTTTTCAATTCTTTCTTTTTTTTTTTTTTTTTGCCAAGTATATCACAAACATTTTCATGCCTTACCACATGCCTGGAAGCCACAATATGTAAGTCTTATTGGTTCCATTTTACAGCCAAGAAATTAAGGCACAGTGAAGTGAAGATTAAACGAAGGCACCCAGTTTGAGACATTTGAGGTCTGGGTGATGAAGGTCTGAGAACTACAGAAGTATTGTAAATGGAACTGCAGATCACCAACTTCTGAAAGCCTGGTAAGCAAGCTCTCCTCAAATTTACCAAGCAAGAGCAGTAACCTTTCTTGGAAGTGACAGCCTAAATAACATGTTGAACATCAGAGTTGCATCTTACTGACCTCTAAGCTTTGTTTCCATTTCCTACATAGGTCTTTGGGCAGAACTAGATCCTGAGGTCACATGTTGCCCACATGTGAAATATGGTCCACACCATAGGCCCTGCTTCTGTCCTCTGCACAGGGCTGGTGTGGAGGACTCCACTGTGGGAGACAAGCCAAGGACTCTCCCCAGACCATGCAGACTGTATCCAGTGGAGGACGTACTCCAGCCCGGGCACTGGCAAATGCTCATCCCGACACCCAGCAGTGCAAGCTGTGGGTCTGTCCTCTACCTTAATGCAGAACTACTACTTCAAGTACTGTGAATCACCTGGGACACTGCTCGGACTGATCCAAGGGGAAGAGTGCCACCTACTGAACCACCAACATGAGCTATCAGTTCCTACATCTCAGGAGAATGTTGTTCCATACAGAGCCCAGAGACAGTCTGAAGCAAATTGTGTACCACAAATTTGAGCTAGAAAACAAACATACACAGTCAGATTGGAACGAAGTAAAAAGATAGAGCAGGATCATAGAGCAGATGTTGCTAAGTGTTACTAGGCAGTGCCGGTACACGCCTGTGACTGTCATGCATATGTCAGTGCACAAGAAAATAATGTGTCTATTAAAGATCCCGAATTATTATATTCACTCAACTGGAGACAGACTAGACTGAGCTTTTCTCTCAACCATTTACCAAAAGGGTTGCTGAAGCCCATCAGAGAAGAGGACACAGTGCTGAATCATGTGAAAGGAAAATACTGTGAAAGCTCAAGCAGCTTCTGTTCAAAAATATTTTTCTTTCTAGTGCCTTTAAGAATCCTTTTGTTTTAATCTTGGGATCCATCAGTCCATCTACACAATTTCATAACTATTATGCAGCTGCTTAGCTTGCACTGTTGAAATACTTCCACAGCTCACTCGCTATGTCCTGTTTTATTTACAACCACCATCAAAATCACCTGAAACTGATATTTTTCATGTAGAATCCATTATGTGGCAGAGTGCCATATTTATATCAACATCTAAAAATATAGACAAGACTTAGCTGGAAAACCCAGCTAGCTTACTTTTCAGTCCTGCTCATCTTGTGAAGTAATATGGAATTTAGATCTTTAGCAATACTGCAACCTCAAACATTTTCAAAAGGCACTATTAAAAAAAAAACCCACAGAAGTGAAATGGTTAAATATTTTATTATTCACGTTGCATTCATAGTAAATTGTGTAATAGTTTTCATGTCTTAATTACTTAAATTTTATATTGAGCTATAGTGATATTATCTCTCTTTTTGTCTCCACACAATTGTATTTTATAATAGCTTTTATTAGGGCCTACATGAATGGAATTTAAAATGAACACATCATTTCTGCTACTTCTGCAGTTGAGAAAAGAGAGCTTTTTTCTGATATTTGGCGTGAAAAGTGCTTTCCTTTGTGTTTTATGACATATAGCAAATTGTATTAGTTAGGGACGTATTTTGAGCAGGAAGGTAACTAAGAGGAGTGCAGAGCACTTCTGTCACTTTTAGGAACTCCACCTCAGCCTGAAAGGTGGTGCGATGTCTGGCATGTAACAGGGGAATAGTCCCCCTAGAAAAGCTTGGTCTTGTTCTCCTTGAAATAAAAGGCAAAACTTCCACTGGCTTCCACAAGAGAAACATCAGAGTAGCAGATACATAAGCTAATGGTGTGTTTACACAATCCGCCTACCTACCTTTGAAAGTGGGGTCAGCTCCCCTACCTCTCAAACTCCACCTGCTCTGCCAGCAGTGTCTACCTTGATACCATGACAAGTGCCTCCACAGTCTCATGTTGCTCCTTGCATTTGGGAGTCCTCCTCAAAAACTGGCTGCTGAGCCATTTCCTTCACCTTTATGAAATCCCTCCTAAAGCCTCCCTTCTGCCAGCACACCTACACTCAATCTGTGTGTAGGATGTGTAAATAAAATTAAACAAACATTTGTTTTCAATTGTTAACAGAACTAGCAAGGCATGCACATCCAGGGCTTAGGCACACAAACAAGATACCACAAGGTAACAAGTTTCTGCTGAGCTGCAAGAACTGCCTGAATACACGCTATTCCCCCGCAGCAAATGCAAGGTGAGTCAAGTCGGCCTCGCACACCTGCACGGTGGGCTCAGCCCACCCCAATTACCCTGCATTTGTTGGAGGCCAAGAGGAGACCCATGGGCAACTACCACGCATCAGCTGGTGCTTGGTAACCCTTTTGTGAACAACATGGTCGTCCACACTTACTGTTGCTACCCTGCCATTTCTCACAGGTATTTTTGGAATTGTATTATAATCATTTGAAATGTGTGGATAAACACCTATTATGAAATCAAGGAAGTGGGAAGGGTGAGGGAGGATAACTTGAATCTATTTGTTCTATTAAAAAAAAAAAACAACCAAAACCAAACCTGCAGACAGATAGACTTTTACTTATTCTTTCATTATAATTCAATAAATGATATTTTAAAAACCCATTTACAAAAGTTTTAGTTACACCTGATTGTAATGACAAGCATTGCTTACAGTCCTAAGGCCAATAGTAGTTTTCAACAAGAAAGGAGAGTGGGCAAAGAGAATCATTGCAAAACATTGATGAAAAATGAAAAAAAATCTGAATTTCACTCAGCCCTCTGCAAATATCTGTTCATGACCCTCAATCTCTCTACACAAACGGTGGGCCAGATTCTGACTTTGTTTACTGAAATAACCAAACAGTGGGCCAGATTCTGCCTTTAGTTCCTCAGTAACTGAAGGAAGAATTTGGCTTTTAATTTTTTTCCCCCCCAATGCCAAAAGTTGTGAAATGTCACCTTATTACTCTCCTCAGCTCTTTGTACAACTACCAGCATTTGCCTAGCAGCTCCATTCAGTCTTTCTCTTGCTAAACAAAGGGCCTGTGATGCTGATCTCCAAGAACAGTTGCTCATTCTGAGCATTTTTTACTCTGAAGATTGGTTCTTTTTCTTTTTTTTCTCTCCTTTTTTTTTTTTTTATTAACATGTCCACACTGTTACTAAACATAAAGGGTTTCTCAAGGAACCAATTTTACCACATTTGTTTGGGTGTTATATGGATGTTCGGAATAGAAATCAAGAGTACAAAAATAGATTTTCTTGATTTATGAGACATTCCTGTTTTCAATTCACCATCAGTATGTGCAGACACGATGCAGTCAAGAAATGAAGCATCTGGTTCTCCCACGTTTCATTTATGAACTTTAGCACCAGATGTAAATCATTCATAAAATCCCAAAGTGTTGGAAGAGTCTCTTCCTTCATTTTAACAAACATATACTCCAAGTACTGTACCTAACACTTCACATCATTTGTTACAAATGATGGGATCTGAATTTTAATGACTTCCAGAAATAAATTTCAAGAAGGTAGAAAAGAGAAAGAAGAAAAACAGGTGAGTGTGGCATTCCTTGTTTCTGACTGTAAATTCTCTTTGAAACCAAAAGATGTCACTTTAAGTTATTATAAACAAAGTCTACATGTTATTACCTGCACACAGAATGTTTTGAAGAGAACAAATCTATTAGCTTATAACTATTCTTTTCCCAAATCCTTTCCATTAGTGTCACGTTCATGTCAGCAAATGCTGATTCAACTTCAAATCTGAATTGCTTTCCTATTCTCATCCGCTAATCGCCCTTCCTCTCCTCCTTCAATCCCTCTTTCAGTCCCATTTGTTCAGAGAGCCCCTCTTGCCTTTCTCTCAACATCTGTAATCCCTTCCTCCTCCCTTCCCACTCTTTTGTTTCACTGTGTGCATTGCATTTCATAGGATAACTCACACTTTGGGAATTAAGCACCTGCCAAAATAATTATGGGATCGAGGCCTATTCTTTATGTCAAGGAAACCTGTCGTCTTCTCTGCGTACAAGAATTCTTTCATTCTTTCAACGATATGCGTTAGACAATGCTTTCAACAACAAATCAGTCTTTTCTGGCCCTTTTTTAATACTACGTTTCTTACATATTAATTTAACTGCAGAATTATCAGGCATGCATTTCATCCACTGAGGTTGCCGTACAGCATAGAGAGTGCAAAGAAAGTGCACCAGCAGATATAGCAAGAAGGCTCCTCCATGAAGGACCCCTTGCTGGAGAAACCTCTGCGTGCGGGATCAGGGAGGTTAAGAGTATTCACGGAGTCACAGATCCTCCTCAGGTCCACACTCCTCCCTCCGCCCTCTCCACCCATCCGCTTTGCAGACTGCTGTTCAGGGCAGCTCTCTGCTGTCCTCTCTCCTATTGTACAGTTGCTACACTGCTAAACTCCTAAAGAAATGGGCATAATTAGCCCCAGTGTACAGATATCAGCAGTAGAAATCTTACCGTAACATTCATATAGTTCCAGTAGTAATAAACCCCTGTATAAATTTTCTTATACGTAACAACTTTTCCTTGTATTTCAACAAGATCTGGCATTTCTTTAGCTCTTTATTAATAGCTAGACCACTAATCACTACAGTAGCTGAGCACCCAGAGTCCTATCTAACACAGCCTTTACCTCCAAGAATGGACCTGAGACAAGGAAGAGCCTTTCTACCAGTGACCAGGTTGTGGGTAGTGAAGCTACATGAATTGATAAGGCCGTGGAGCAGCCCCCAGATAGCCCCCAGCCTGATGTGCAATGCTTTCTGCAGGGACACGCTGGGAACCTAGCGAGATGCTGTAAGCAGGCTGGGAGCACAGCAGGGGCAGATCCATGGGCTGCAAACCTCGAGCAGAGATCACAGCTGCGACTGTAGCCCCCAGTTTATAGTACAAGCTGTAGATCAGTTGCTGGGGTGCCCTAAGCCCTCGGGCAGGGAAGGATTCTTTCCGGTCTCTTGCAGCCTTGTTCTCCAGCACAAACACCAATTGTTCATCCCCTGCCCAGGGATGGTTGGGGCTCCAGTTGGGTTAGTTTCCCTTAAAAATGAAAAAAAAAAGAAAATAATCTCTTCTCTCGCAGGCAAAACTCAACAACTTTTGAAGCCGAGCAGATGTTCAACAGTGCGGGCAGCAGCGTTCCACTGTACTGTTTAAGGCACCAAATGAACAATACTGTATCAAATCAAAACTTCAGGGGAGATTTAGGTAGGCACAATATGAATGCTGAAGCTGAAATCTGGCCTGAACTTGGGGAGTTAACCTCTCCGTTCCTGAGAAATGCGATACAGGAACCTTAGTGATGGCATGTGCTCAGCATCTCAGCCTCCTACGTCACCCTGAAGATCCCATTGCCAGGAGCATAGCTGACACCGGGCTGGGACATTGGTTACGGGGGACAGAGTGTCTACAAAATGACAGCGTAACGCCTCTGCGGTCACAGGGTCCCCTGACTGGTGCTAAAGGTGAGCTGCCCCAAGACATCACGCTACAGCTCCTGGCCCAATCCCTAGCCCAGATCAATGGCTGACTTAGCACAGCGGGGTTTGCATCTGCCTGCGAATGCCAGGAAAAATTGTGTTGGCTGGATGAATTCCATGGGTGGGAAACACATCATTTTTTTAAAAACATGTATTTTTGCAGGAACAGTTTTAAAATTATTTTAAAACAATTTAATATTGTTTACTATAAAAGAAAGCACATTATGGTAAATACAAAGTGACAGCATTACTTCTTTTTTTTTTTTTTTAAATTATAAAATTGTGGAATATATCAGAAAAATCTCAAGATTTTTTATTCTTTAAAAAAAGGGGGGATATTTTTCTACAGAGTCATCTTTCATATTTTGCCTTTTAAATCCTACTGGCTTTCCTTACAGCCCAGAATTCATCTAATTCATTACTATATGTAGACTGATAAGGCTTCAATCACTTTGCCATGTGTAAATATAAAAAGGTGATCAGCTGCACTCTAAGAGGTTTTCCTGTGAAAGATGATAATACCAAAACTCGGATCTCCTTCTCCCTTGCAAGTTGTAACTATACATGTGTTTATAAGGATACTGTCTCTGTCAGGCTCCTTTTAACTTTGTATTTTTTTGTAAAACTCAACAACATTCTGCAAGCCTTATTCATGTGGAATTGGGTACCTCTTTCCATAAGTAATTCCCACTGACTTCAATGGACCAGCTATGATGTAAGATTCTTCTCGGCGTCAGTGAGAGCATCAGACTTTGGCTTCTGTATGCTGAAACTCACTAGGTGCATACAGTGAAAGTGGTACATAACACATCATTAATATCTTTTTTTTTTTTAATTGCACCTAAACATCAATTTATTTCCAAAATAGGCATAACTATTACACTTTTGATATTATTTTCTTTTCCTTTTTTCATTTCATCTATGCTGGCAATCCAATCAAAGGCAAAAAAAGATATATAAGCAACAAAGGCAGTTCAGATAAATGGCAAGTCATGCCTGCTCTTTGAGAAATACCCCACCTTCCTACCATGTTGGAGGCTGCAGCCTGAGCCTTTCCGAACCCTACAGGCACAATGTACAGTCTCCTTAGTCCCACGGTGCTTGGGTGGTCTCTCTCAAGCTAACCAAGGCAGGGATACCACCTCCTTGATCCGTAATGCGCTCATCCATTTCACTTGTCTGCTCAGACATCCTAGGCCAATGATTTATTTGCAGAGGTGAAGCTAGAAAAACCTCCCCCCTTCCAAACACATGTACACATACTTCTATAAACTGGCTGAAATATTCAGTAACTTCCCGGAGGGGAATGGATTTCCCCCCTCCTTCTCCTATATGTTTTATATGGTTTCCATTATTATTTGATAAATGTGTTATGACACACTATTTACCTCGGTCAGCAGCTCTGGGGAGCTTTGTGCAGCTTTGCTCCCCACCTCTGCCACCCACTAGATATTTCACAAATAAATCACATTCCCAGATTAAGACAATACAGTTTGGTACTGAAAAGGGAGAAGCGAGGTAGGACGAGATATGCTGGAGGAGGCTTTGGTTTCATTTCTCTCTTCTGAGCTGTGTAGAGCTGATTCTCAGCCTGTAACAGTGGCGCTGCCTCGGTCAACTTCTTTTTTCTTTTGGGGGGAGGAAGACATTCTCTGTTCACTGTGCTAACTCTCCATGTTTGAGGTTCCCAGAGAAATATTCAGAGCTCAGTTTCCGGTACAGGTGGGACCAAGTCTAAGGAGGTCTAGCGAACCACTCCTATTCACAGGTACTGACAATATTTTCCAAGGGCTGGAAGTGTGCCAGGATGTACCATATGAAAGAAAGGCTGCAGACCTGTGCTGCTGGAAATAAAATAAATATATTTAAGGTGGATGATCACAGATAGTTTTGTGAGGACTTTCTCAATAGTATATTGCAGTCAGAAATTTCTGGGGAGAAGGAGGCGTTACCTTCCAAAGCAGTTACCAAATGACATTACTGCGGCAACTGCACATATAATCAAAACAAGAGTTGTCAGGGAAACACTTGGTGTCATTGTAATTTCTTTTTATATGAATTTTATACCAAAATCCAGAGGGGATGCCATAAGTATGGTCTGTGGGCACAATGAGCGGTTTGGGAAGCATTTTGAAATCAACGATGCGGACGTGTGTGCACATATGTGTGTGTCAGAATGGGGCAACATCAAACCTGGTTAAGATGTCTCTCTTGAAAATTGCTGAAAAGCAGATACTTCCTAGAGTTGCGGGCTGACTTTCCAAAACCAAACACAACCAAGAGCTCAAATGAAATTAGGTCGATGAGAAAAAGCAGCCAGCTGTACCAACTGAAAGTGTTTCAGAGAACACCACTGTTACAAACACTGCCTTGCTAATCCCACCAACACATAGCAGTATCTGTAGAAAAGGCAAGAACCAAACCCAATCAGAGTATTGTTGACTCCAAATGTTCAAAAAGTATGAATTAATAGTTTCTTCTTCTTTGCCATGAATTAAAAAAAAATAAAAAATAAAAAAAAGACTGGCTGAGAGTCACAGAACTTTTGTATTTTTTGTTCTGTGTTTTAAAGTTGCAATATTTTTTTAAAAATAAATGAATTATGATAGAAACATACTAGTATAAGATAAAGGATGTTAGCTTTTCCTCACCACTGACTTCAGGGTGCCTGACAGCTCCCAGTTAAGTTAGCAGAAAAGCACCTTTGAACTATGCTCAAAGTGAAGTATGTCATGGGTGCCAGTGCTGTCTTCTCACCACCTTCACACTCAGATAGCCAGAGTCCTTGCAGTCCTTAGCTCACTAACAAAAGCAAAATGGGGAGGTCCTTCCTTCAGGGATTGTGTGGCTCAGTCCTCATTACTTTCCCCCCTCCTCATACACTTCTACAGAATTTTTAAGGCTTTTGTACTCAGTCTTTCCTCTTATATTCATCAAAGGAGGTGAGAGCTCTCCTTTCTCACCAAGGCTTCCAGGGTAGGCTTCACCCTTCAGGTAAGGTAAACCAGCCTGCAAAGAAAGTAGAGCAGTCACAGACCTTCTGTCCTAGTAACTGTAAATATCAGACCTCTGCGTAGGGAGGTAGAAGCTGCTACTGGTTCCTATTCTGTACGTCCTAGAATAGAAACCAGTTAAATACCAGTACCTGCAAACTGGATCTGCAGATGCAACAAAACCGTCCCTATCTCCTACAGGACCTTTGGAATACAACACCTATCTCTCCCATCCTCTGTGCCATTACAATGAAAAATAAACATGCTCATATTTATAAGTACTAACCTCAAAAATACGAAATGTGGGTATTTCCCTATGAATACAGACTTCCAGTAGCAAAACCCCATTAAAAGTATCCCCCCAAATGCCTATATTAAGGAAACAATTTTTTAAATCTTTGTCACAGACAAAATTTAGAAATATGAGCTTTGTAATGAATGGGATGCTATATTACGACAGATTATAATAATAGATGCCATTGTGCAAAAAGCTGTGGTATGCCAATGTAAGTTGTTGTGGCACACTCTACAGATGATAATTCCAGTCTATCTCAGCAACAGTATGAAAAGCAAAGCAGAGCATAAAAAAATCCCTACCAAATAAATTAGAGGTAAGAATTAGTTAGTAGAAGAAAAATGAGGACTATAGGTTTGATTTGGTAACTGACTCATATACCAACAGTGGTTCTTCAGCATAACAACTCATAGTTCTGTATTTTTTGAGTCCAGATTATTATGGCGTTTATGTGCTCCTGTGCCTTTCTTTCTCCTCAGCCCTGTTGAGGAGATATGCAAATTTACAGTAGTGAGAAGAAAATCAAATCCACTTCAACATGCTAAAATAACGGAATTGTCAGATTTTAACTTGTTGTTCAGGAGTTTGTTAAAAAATAAAAATAATTAAGGGAAGCATGTGAAGTGTATTTGTTGTTTTCCTAATAAGGAACATGATAATCTTCTGTGAAAATCACCAGCCTAAAAAATAATCTAGAGATTATGGACAGCTAACAAATGTTAAAATTGGATCTATATATTGCAAAAAAAAAAAAAAAAAAAAAAAAGAAACAATTCTGTGCTGTGATAATTTTTGTCATCATTCTTCCCCTTTGCAAATTTTAAAGTCTTCATGAAAAATATTGTCAAAGCTTTGAAAAAACAGTCAGGATATTTCACTAGAAGTAGGACAAAAGAAATCCCAATGTCTTACAAGTGTTTATCCTATATCCTTCATTTCCCCTGTCAGAATAACCCCAATTCTTCTATCATCCCTCTTCTCTCCCCATCCGGTGTAACCTCCAGCAAGCAAAAGATAATTCTTGCTATCGTTACTCCAGAATAGTGAACAGGCTGTTTGTCCAGCCAGTACACGTCTACTAATTGGCTTGCTGAGGGATAATTAGCATAAACTATTTTTTTCTAGCCACTTACTCATTTTCATTAAACTTACAGGAATTTAAATAGGGACATCCACTCCTCAATCAAGTTTGTCAAAATTGGGCCTGGTTTTCAATTGACTTTGGGGACGACAGACATATAGACAGTACTGTCGCATCATTCCTAAGGGAGCCAAAGCAGAAGTCGAAGTGTATCTAGTAAGGAACATAACCTGAGCACTCGGAATTCACTTATAAGTTAAACTATGGTAATTTCTTGAACCTCGACAGAACTGAAAGATTTTCACTAGGAAAAAAGGTCTCAAAAGATATCTAGCACAGACTCCTGTTTTATAAACAAGTTACTCCATGAAGTGAATCCTGGTTTGCAGTGGCTTTATACTGCACTTCCCTATATCCACACCTCTTTCTGTCAGTGTGTATCATCACCAGGTCTTGTGTCACGCCACGTAAAGTCTCCGCTGCCACCTCATTCTTCCACCTCCTCTCCCAAATCCATAAGGATAACCCAGCCGTGTAACGCTCCCCGATCCTTCTGTGACTGCAGAGCGAGGGGCAGGATGGGTTGTGGTGGGCTGAGCGCCCCCAGCCTGGCCAGGACACATGTGGTGATGGCCAGCTCAGCACGGAGTAGGTGACGGCGGAGCCAGCATTACAGCCCTTCGCTCAGGAGGGTGCAAAAGACGTGATAAAAGCAACAACTTTTAGGAAATGCATGAAGAACTTTATATTTCTGAGACTTCTACCGCTCCAACAAATTTGACTGAAAGCGGCCAATGGCTTACAAAGTTAGCGGGGGACAGAAGCTGACAGACAGGTAAACGTCATGATAGCACATGTCTCACTTCCTTAAAAAATAGACTAAAAAGATGAGGAGGCTCACGTTTACCTGGTTGTGACTGGTTTCCTGTCACTGGGCTGTGTTTCTGTGACCCCAGTCACTTAATATGCTTGCTTTTCCCTATGTTGTCTGATAGCGGCTTGGCAGCCACCCTCCCTGCGACGATGACTCAGTGTGCTGCTTTTCCTGTCTTATTCTATGAAACACATCATTTGATGTGACTAACACAGCTCATTTTGATGAGTCACAGAGCCAGGAAATGTAAAGAAGATGTGGTTTTCCGAAGAGTGCAGTACAAACGAATGTTCGAAAAACAAATTTAAAAAAAAAAAATTCTTCCTCTTAAAGTTGTGCATGTGGTATAGCTCATGTCTACCTACCTACATACTACAAAGTCCTTTTTCTGTTGCTTGAAATCATTAGTGTTAACACTCCTGGTAGTATGTCTGATTAATTTGGGAGATGGGTGGGGAGAATACATGGCAGGATATTCTCTCTGTCCGTGTTACAAAATTTACACCCATTTTCTGTCATTCTTAGGGAATTCTAAAAAAGCTGAGCCTGGCTTTCTAATTTCTAATGCACAGTCTGTAACGCCTGCCTTTATTTCAGTGTCTGCTTTAAGAAAGTTCTATTCTAATTTAATGGGTCCTGTAAAAAAAAAAAAAAATTTTTTTTTGCCTGTGCTTACAAAGAAAAACCAGACACACCAAGACTCTGAACCCACTTCTTCCCTTTTCCAGCCTAAAGCTATAACCACAAAACTATTCTTCCCCTACATGTGGTTATAGATGTTTTTCCTGTCTACATAGGAAGGAAAACCTATATGAATATTCACATTTCTTTTTTAAGGATTCTTTATAATTAGGAAAGAAAATGGCCAGGGAAAGGGAGCGGCCACAACCTTCCTTCTCTTTCTGACCTTAAGCAATTGGAAACTCCTCCAACAGGAGGAGGGTGGGGAGAGGAGGAGAACCAGGACAATAACGCTGCTCTTCTGCACAGCTTTTTAGCATTGTTTTACCGGAGTGAAGAAAAATCCCTCTGCTACAGCCACGGCTTCACCAAGGATGTGGAGGGGTTGCGGATGCTTTCAGTACCTTTGTGCTCCTTAGAATACAGAAAAGTTTCTTCATCGTCTGCCTAGACTGAACCACCAGCTCAAAGAGCAGGAACGCAATAAGAGTTTTTCTCCTGCCTCCCCTCCTGTCTCCCCAGAAGTTTGCACTGCCACACACAACAGGAGGGGTGGAGCATTTCTCCTCCATCCTCAACTGGAGAAAGCTTGCCAGGCAACACCTCAAAAACCATCCCTTGTTCTGTTTAACCAAGCAGAGACCATTTGGTCTGGACGTTAGTGAAATCCAAACTGACCTCGTTGGCAATTCTTTGCAAAACAGAAGATACCACAGCTGCAAGCAGCCAGACCACGGTCAAGCCATGGAGGAATGTAGAGCGCTGTCACAACAGCCTTTTCCTTTCTAAAGGCAGAGATACAGTTGAACCAAACAACCATCACCTTCTCTCAAATTATGACCAAGTGCACGCTTTATAGAATATTTTTTTTTTAATAAAAATAATGTACTTATTTGAAAATAAAGCGTGATTTTTTTAAGGAAATGGCAGAGAACAAAGTGCACAAGGCCAAACTTTCTAATAAATGAGATTTATTATGGGAAAAAAGTCCAATAATTGCATTTTCAGGGGAAAGGTCATTATTACTTAGAAAGAGGTTAATAGAACAATATTAATAGCTTTTTACAGGGCAAAAGAGATAGATGCAGTATTAATATGAATGAAAACAAGAATGAGGATGCTCCCTGTTACCAAAGTTTAGACTAAAAATTCAGAAGGTCAAATTCATCTTTCATATTCCCCAAAATAAAGAATTAGACAGTATAAAATGTTATCAAGCTTTTTCATTCAGTGAGTTTAACAGAAAGTAGCAGAAATAAAGTGATCAAAAGTTTTAGCCTGAAGCCAACAATTAGAAGCACTGCTCAAGTTCTGTGTCTCTGGGAGACTCTAAGGGAAGATTGTTGAAGATAAAAGTCAACATGACTCCATCATTGAACTTTTACTAAAGAAATTGCAGCAATTCTATCTATTTGGCCAATATTTTAGATTAGACTAATTTTCTAAAGTAATGGAAAATTGCCAGAGATAAAAAATAATTTGCAATATACATGAATAATAATGTTACATTGCACACCCGTAATGCATTTCATGCAAAAGACTTAAAGCACTTTATAAACACTTAATTAAGCTTCCCAACACCCTGGGAAGTAGATGATTTTTCTCAACCATTCCCCAACTGGGGAAACTAAGGCATAGACAATTTAAAGGAAACTATTTGCCTCGTGTTATATGATGACTAGGACGGGTTACAAAGCAAGCACATCGAAATGAAGAGGGCACGTGCAAAAAATACTGCCAAAGCCAAATAGTTTTTCAGTCAAAACAAAAAATATCCCGCGTGCTTTCCCATTTTTGAGCACTCAACAATCTCTTAAGCACTTCTGAGAATTTTTTTTCCTCATGCACATCTTTAAACACATACAGGAAAATATATTGTCTACCAACAAATAAATAGGCAAACAAATAAATAAAAAGTGTCTGTTTAAAATACACATTGCAAAAACATCTGCTCATCCTCATTGGCAGAACTCACTAAAAACCAAAAAAAAATATAAACCCCAAGAATCTTGCTTGCTCGCCGGCCTTGACCACTGATACCGATTTTCTCTTTTAGATAGTGTTGAGTGAGGAAGAAAAAAAAAATCCAAAGGTGATTATAAAAATGGTTATTAAAAACTGTCATGCACATGTGTAAACTATTAGCATGTTTTAACTACAAGGCTAAGCAGGATCTGTCTAACTAGTAATTCCAGCCTGAATACACTCAGCAGTACCACACCAGGACTCACAATTATGTAAGTTTGCTATTAAAATGCAAGTTGGAATCAACTGTTAAATCTCCATAGTGACGAATACACTGAAAAGCTGTCCTACTTTGGAAGATTAAATTGACTTTATTTTTGGTTATTGTATCTAAACACTGTAACTCGCTTTATTGTACTCTCACTAATTCAGTTTTACTTTACCAAGCACCTCAGACAAGAGAATTTGCTTGAAGTCACAGTCAAGCTGGGAAACATATATATTTAGGACATCTTTTCAGAATACTGTAATTATGAGTATAAGTATTTGAAGTCAAAACTCATAATTGTGCATGATGAGGGAAAACTGAGGAATCTTTTTGTTGAATGTTTTGGCTGCAAAGAGAGCCGCCAATCCCACCAGTTTGAGGAAGTTTCAGAGCAGATGTCTCTATAGTGTTTGGGATGCAATTTTGTCATGGAGTTAAATAAAGAAAATTATTCAAGGGCTATGTTACTTATAAAATCCTGATGTGAAATTTATTTTACTAGTAGTACTGCTTTGTGTAGTCATCTGAGGAAGAGAATACTTAATATAACATAATGGGCGAGATTAATGTAAGAGATTAACTCTTCAGCCCTTACTCTTATACTCTGTTCTTTATATACTAATCAGGTAAAGAGATGGATAGTAGCATTTTAAAAGCTTCCTTTTCTGTGATCTATTTCTCTGAGTGAAAAGATGATGTCTAGCCTTCCTCACACTGAATTCATTGCTTTGGTCTATAGGAAAGGGCTTTTGGAAG
Source organism: Charadrius vociferus (assembly GCF_000708025.1). Lineage (NCBI taxonomy): Eukaryota > Metazoa > Chordata > Aves > Charadriiformes > Charadriidae > Charadrius > Charadrius vociferus. The sequence continues at coordinate 189,598 of NW_009649864.1, read as the reverse complement.
AAAACCTTAATATAAGTCAAGGCAAATTAAATTGAGATAGTGCAAAAGGCATAATGCGAACAGAAGAAAATATCATGTGAGAACACATAAGGGCTTAATTTTCCCATTACTAAGGCAAGACCAGGTGAAAGCTAATAAATCACAGCAGCACAGCACCACATGGAAATCAGCATCTTACCTAGATGGAAGTCACAGCTGATGACTGCTGCAAAACAAAACCCAGGATCCCTTAGTATTAACGAGGTACCCACTCACCACATCTTTTACAAGGCACAATGAAACACCGCGAAGTAAGAACATTCATGAGTTTTGGCTATCGCAGTGTGTGCAGTCTGCAGAGAATCACACGGGTAGTTCAGCTTCCTAAGATGCTGCCAACAAAAGCAGCCAAGTGAGAAGGACACACAGATCTGGGATCCCTCCCCGGCTCTGCCACCTTGTTGGGAAATCACTGCCCTCTAATTCCTCTGGATTCTGCCTGGAAAATGGCTTTCTGTTGGGGAATTTTAAAGAGAAGTGGGACCTCTAAAAAGAGACTTCAGAAACACTCCGGTGCAATTCAGAGCTTGGTAATGAAAGCATTTTGTTTTCTGGGGCTTTTTTTCCTTCCTTGCCGCATTCACAGGCAGAGAAATCATTTGAATTTTTCAAATAGAGATATTTCTTAAACATTTTTCTGTTCCTGCACCTAAAACTGACTCTTGTACAGTCAGTATTGAAATCTACTTATGTTTCAAACTCTGTGGTATTATGTGATTTTGTTGGACAGAGAAATGGATACAAAGGAACAATAGACATTGCAAATATTTTAAAAATAAGCTATTTTAAGTCTTTTAATCTCAAAAAGTACTTACTCAATTTAATCACAATTTTCATAAAGTACTCTAGTTGTCAGTAAGTCTTAACCCTAAAAATGTGAATGCAAAGAGATTTTTATGGGTTTGTTGGTGGGATTTTTAGCATTTAGCATCATATGATTCTATGATTTTTTTATATTTTTTTTTATTTATTATTGAGCTGCTGGAGAGGGGAAGAAAAGTCTTATAATGGGACTGTAGCTGAATGCTTAATTAGGCACAGTTTATCACCTCTTCAAAAAGCTGAAGAGTTACATAACTAGGCCTTACAATTCCTACAGATAAAGACAGTTTATCTTGGCTTCCTATGGAAATAAGCTTTATGTAACTGTTTTGTCTGTCTCTCCATCTTTCTTTTCTCTCCCCTTTACTTTCCCTTCAACAAAAGACTGAACCGTTAGCCAATTTGAACTTGAGGGCTAAAAATCTCCAAAATGATATTCCTACTGGTTTCATGAAGACAGCTGATGAGATAAGAGAGAAAGACCTAAATCACTGCCCTAGTTTCCTCTAAAGGAAAACAGAGAAAGTTATAGAAGTGAAAACTTGGTGTGAGATTACTATTTGTAATACCTGAGCTACAGAACAGGTTAGCTGCTTTAGATTTCATGGGCTCAGTTTCCTTGCATGGAGGAAAAAAATGGACATTTTGCTGGCCTAACGGAGGTGTGCTTCAGATCATTGTCTTCTCCTGGGTCACTGCAGGTAAACTTTGCTTTTGCTCCAGACTCAAAACACAGGCGTTTAGGAAGCACATGGCCCCAACTATAGTAAAGATGACTGATTTCTGTGATTTTCCATTTATTTGATTACTAATACACCCTATATTGGTTTGACTTTTCTTTTAGCTGAATGCAGTGATAATAGCTGGTGGATAATGAACTATCCAGAAGTGATGATGATCATCTATTTCAGCATTCACTGAGGCAGAGTCAGGTCAAAATTGAGAGTAATTTTGAAAATCAGAACCCAGAGTAATAATCCTTTGTTTATTCCCTAAAGTAACGTCATGACAGGACAACCTTCCTTTTAGCATAAAACCTGACTACTCTGATGTTAAGAAATCCTGTGGTTCAGTCATAGCACTGTTGTATATCATTGATTTGAAAATCTCAAGGAGAGAAAATCATTTGAGACAACCAGTCATTGTATCTGTGAAGTATTCTTCTCCATGTTTTGTTTCTCATAGGTGTAGAAGAAATACACTTTTAACTAAATATAAGCCCAAACCAAAGTTCGTGAATTTTCAGAAATATTTGAAAATTGCTGGATTTTGAGAAAGCTTGAAGACAACCCAAATTCTCTGGGTCATTCTTATCTCCGCTGACCTAAAGCAAAAGCCCAGATTCTCATGTTTTAGAAAACCTGACATGAAGATTTAAATCTGGTAGTCCATACTCATAAACAAAGAACACGGAAGAAGCTTCATCTTAGTCTAGTCAGAATTTCAATCTACTTTCTTAGTAGAAGGTACCAACTGTCTTATTTCATTATATTTATATGTCGTTACACTCTTGAGGGTGAATTTTCTCCCATCTTTTTAACCTGGTTAGTCTGCACAGCCAGGGATGAAACTGATCTAACCTGTGAAACACTCATGGTATCATCCCATAGGGAAACTATCAAGGACCTACTGCCAAAGTGAGCCAGGAATGCAAAATGTTTGTTGTCCATAGGAGTGCTATGGCTTTTTGTTTTCCCTGTGTGCTTTTCTTAATTGTGTTTCATTAACTCAGCATACTGTTTTACTCTACGGGTCTACATTTGTAATTTTTCTAGGCCTCCTTTCTATATCACGATGTTCACAACAGGCCCATCTTAATATTATTTCATATAGGATTACACAGTTTCACAATGTTCAAAAACTGAACATAGAGACCTTCACAACAGCTTCTTTTGAGATAGAAGTGAGGGGAAAGGAGGTGGAGTTTGTGAGATAGCCGAAGCCATATATTTGTTGCAGGCACTAAAAGCATTATTTTGGTATGAAGGAAAAAAAAACCACCACACCAAGTTTTTTGCCAAAGATAAACTCGGATTTACAGAAATGTTCATCTCAACATTATGGTAAGATTTTACCAGTCATAATCAGGTACATACTCAGAGCGTAACATTCAAGAATCAGTATAGAAGATAAATATAGTAAAAACAACATAAATGAGCAGCCATTGAAATATGCTCAAACAATGAAATATTTAGAAAAATTATGCAGATTAATATAGTGCCTCATATATCTGCATGTCAAAAAGAGTAGTAATGGTTCTTGCATTAGTACAAAAATGAATAGTTTCATCAAGTTTCTATCCTAAGATTTTTTCTTACGGCTATAGAAATGTAGTGAAGTATTTAAATCACTTGTCAAATGTAAACCTACCTGAGCACTGACACTTTAAAAATATAATGTGAAATCAGACATCATTTATGCTTGCTGGGATTTTTCATGTTGTCTTATAACATAGAAATGGTGAGGCTAGATGCAGGAATAGTAGATTTTCAATTTTAACCTTTTTTTCTCACTAATTTCCAGAATGTAATTCTGCCCCCAGCTGGTTAAGACACAGCTGACATAGGAGACTGAAAGTGAGAGAATATTGAACCTATGAACTCCGCTTCTTCTCAGATGATGACTACAATTTGCATGCAAAGTATCGGCAGCTTTACTGTTCAGCACAGGTGCTAATAGATTCTAAGTTCTTTATGTAAGTATGTACTGCGCCCTCTTCATTATAGTACTAATAGCGCAAAGGTGAAACTGTTTTCAGGAAACAGAGTTCATTGATTACTCCTACAGAACATTACAATTAATGACATCGGTCTGTGGTAATTGCTGCACCTGTATCAGATCAACTGAAAAGTAGAAATTTAATACACGCTTTTGTCACCATTAGATTCCAGAAAGTTGCATACATCTACTGCCTGAGATGGATTTTTACATGCCTATTTGTCTTCCTGTTGCTCTTTTTCATCAGATTCTAAGTCTGTCTTTTTGCAAACAGAATATATGTACAGAAAAATTTACATGACTTTCACTCCTTTTTCAGGTATAACTGCAGCCCATCCTTATCTCCCGGGGAGGAAGAAAAACAAAGCAAAAAGGAAAGTACGGCAACAGAAAAGCAGGGAGATAAGTTATTATTATTACCTTTTGAAACAAAAGCTTTCATTCACCCTTCAACCTCTCACCACTATCTTCTATCATATTTCAGGACATCTTTTCTGATGCAGCTGAAGAATAGATTACAAATACCTTCAAATTCATCTAACTTACTTTCCATTCCATATATCACCTTTTCATATGCAGCTGATTCTGTCACATCAGCAGTCTGCTCCCTCAGTAACAGCCCTGATGCATCCTTTCAGGTTCTCAGTATTAGTTTTCAATACTGTGAGACTAAGGGGGGCAATGTCAGGAAGCTTAGCCCCCATATTTAGACTGCGTAAATTCAAATAAATAAGACTGGCAAGAAAACATGGTATAAGTGGAAACATTCACTGGAAATAGCTTTCGTAGAACAGGACAGGGAGGAATAAAAAAGAAGAAAACATGAAAGAAAAAGAATGATTTGGGGGGGGGAGGGACGGGGACGGGAGGGGACCGTTCCAGATTTTAGCATCTGTGCAAATGTTAGCAGTAGTACAAAACATGAACAAAACGGCCCCACTGGACGATACAGGGGCAGATAACTGCTGCTTTCCAGAGTTTCCCGCTGCCTCCATATCCTGGTGTCCCAAGTGGGCTCAAAAGGAGAGGGCAGCCGCAAGAACACATGGTCCACCTGAGCCCTGCAGAAACTGAAGAAACAAAACTGGACACTGAAATTTTGTGGAGCACTACGGGAGTGTGAAGACTAAACGAACTTAGTGAGTTTACACCACAGACAAGTGGAGTTACAGGATGGAACAGAGCTGCTGAGGGAGCACACGATTGAAGCAACGGGATATGAATACTCAATCCATTAGACTTGACAGAAAATCTGTAGTGTTGGGAAGAGGTAGAAGGAGGAGCGCTGTTGGGAGGTGAGCAGGGGACAGATCCGCTAGGCACAAACGGTTGGTAATGAAGAATGCTGCAAGCTCACCAGATTACTCCTCCACCAAGCACTGACCACGTGCTGAGGAAGCCAGAAGAGAAAAGTGGACTGCCTGAAGTGAGGAGGAGCAGACCCAGCCAGCCATATCATGAAATGACTGATTATCACAAATGTGTCGGAACAAAGAAGTACATCTCTAAGGGTGTAATGAGCTAGGCAGAGCTGACACTGCATGGCTGGAAGCAGGTGGGTATCACAACTGCTGGATGAGAAGGGTGGAATCCTGGTCAAGATTTGCTAACTCTGAGGATACAACTATCCCATACCCAGCATACAAAACTTTTGAAAACCTCCTATAGTCGATTTTAAAAGTTCAATTTTGTCTTTACCGTTTACCTAACAGCTCTGATACTGATTTTCAATTTTCCCGGATAAACCCTGTTGCAGGTGAGTTTTTCCCTTGCATTTCATAGCAGCTGGAGTTTCTTTGTTTTCCTCCACCTTTTGCTTGTCACATAGCAGCACTTCTGAAAAGCGGCCAGTCAAATGAGCACTGGAAAAACTATCCTCTCTCCATTGTCCTTTTTAAAAGGTCTCTTCATTGTGCCTTTGATTAGAGATGATCAGGAGATGAAGCTAGGGGAGGGGCTGAGCACACCCTAAAGATATTCAGAACAACACTCTTTTGACAAACAGCCAGGCCGTGAGCTACTGCGTCTGCAGAGAAAAAAAAAAAAAAAAAAAACACCACAAAACCAAACCAAAACAAAAAAAAGCACCAAAAAAAAAAAACCACCAAAAAAAACCCCAAAACATAAAACCTAAAACCGGATAACTTCCAGTCTGACAACAAGGATCCAATAAAATTAAAAAAAAAAAAAGTGTTCTCCATTACATGTTAGCTATTCTGTTGTGATTTTTTTTTTCCATGGGGCCAACTGTTCTACTGATTCATCTGAATACAGCTGCCCTGATCTACACTAATAGAAAATTTGAGCCATAGTGTGACCTTAGATTACAGTCCTAAATACTTGCAAAGTACATAAACCATACAGGGCACTAAAAGGAGCTACAGCAGAGAGGCAATCTGACACCTTTCCAGTCTGAGGATTTTTTTTTTCCTTTTAAATTTGTAATTTAAAGAATACCTCCAAATTATAATCCTCGTGGCTCTAGTTCCATAGCTCTCTTTTTCAAGATTTCCTTGACACACCACCCCCCAACACCCCCGAATTCTTTTTAAGTCCTGGCATAATTTGTGGTCAAAACTAAATCCAAATTGAGTCCATCTGGGGAAAGTGGAAAAACCTGAACTCCATCTTGTTGTCTTGAACATCCTATGGTTGCATAATAACAAAATGCCTTTGTTCTCACAACTAAAGTATGCATCAAGAATCAAAGAAGCAAGAAAAAAAGGGAATGTTCCAAGCTATTACTGTAACAATCCAATTACAATGCCTATCAAACTTAACTTCACAGGTTATAGCTCCTAATTGCCTGACAAAAATTGACACTTCAGTCGCAACAGCATAATATAATCAGAGTCCAAATTAAATTTGATCGTGGGCAGAAAACGATGCTATCATTCGGCGGCATGGAAACAGGAGATCAACTAGCATGATATCAAGGATCAGAAATGAAAATTATTCATTAATGGCAATGGTTTTCTGATAATGGAAATGACACAGTTCAGACGGCTTCGTAAAAACACTATTAATTAAAAAGATGATAGACCTAACAAGGCATAGAAACCAGTGGAACCTTTCTCTGTGCTTGTTAAGGTGAAGGATGACAATGTTTAAGAACAGAAGTTTATGCACTTTTGTGAAAAGTATTCCGCTGATTCTGTAGCAAGTTTACTGGTTCTTGCTTAGTGAAGCATCTTTCTCTAGGGTGCTATGTTATAGGGACATAAAAAGTGTCTAAGGCCATAATATGGCATTGTAATAAGCATGAATACTACCAGCTATAAAACAGAAGGGTCCAATTCATAAAAAAATGCACATGGGATTTTTGCATACTCCCAAGAAAAAAGTGCAGAGAAAACTATTTTATTTCCCTGTGCAAGCAGCTCTGGCTCCATTTTACTTTGGAGAAATATAGAGGTGCTTTATGCTGAAGAGAGAGCCAGCCAGAAATCCACCCTCAAAAGTTTCCCTGAGCAAGAAAAGGAAAGGCCATCCAGATATTGCTGCAATAAAAAACTCCCAACGCTAACACAATGCCACAAGCATTGTGTTTGAAATAACCATCTCAAAGGGTTGATCGCTATACCATTGAAACCACTGGGTGCTTTTGCCACAGCTGGAACATATCAAACTGCAGTTGCCCAGTTTGAGGAAGAAAAGGTCTATTGGCTTGCTGACAATCTCCATGATCTCCTCCCACGCATTATGTTTGGGCTCTGCACCCTACAGGATGGGTCAATGCCCAACACACGAAACCAAAGCTATTCTTGAGGGCCCCCACCTCTTTCTTCTTCAGTAGCTGAGAGAAGCAAAGAGGCATCCCCTGCTGCAACGCCTTCCTCAACAGGAATCTGCTTTGGAAACACACCAGCCCAGGCCTCTGAGACTTCTTACTGTGGGAAATCAAAGATTCAAAAGCCTGAAAAATAAAGGACTTTTAGAAAGAACAGAAGGGAAGAACGGGCAAACATAGATGCTTCCTTGGAAAAGGAGGACTCAAAGCAGCTCCTCCTGACCCTAGAATGCAATGATAGGAGGTTTTAGCAAATCAGAGACTCGGGAACAAATCTCTTGTTCCTTAGATTGTCTACCTGAGGCTCACTCAAATCCAAAAATGCATCATTATAAGCTGCCTCAAAACTTTCTTCACCTGATAAGTAACACCCTTGAAGATCACCTCACTTACAAAATAAGAAATAAAATAAATAAAACACAATACTCAATACTAGTCTGCTTGGAGCTGCTCGAAAAATGGAAAAACATGCAAACTTTTAACTTTCCTTAACTGTTTGATAGTCCTTCTACAGAGTGCACAAAGCTTGCCTGAATTGTCAACTTTGTTTAAAAAAATAAAACCTCAGAAGGGCGGTGATATTACCTAGAGTGTGTATCAGCATTGCACTGTATCTGTTAGAGCTCTAGGGCAGGTCCTCCTGTTTCAGTACATTTTATTGAAATACTCTTTAGCCCTTTAAACATGACCATTTAAGACAGATGCGAGGAGTGCTGGAATTCAATGTGCAGACAGCTCAGGAAGAGACAGTAATATATTAATGGAGAAAACAGCTACCCTGTAACATCAGCTAGTATGTCATTAAACAATATTGCAGCTACCACATGATTATCTCTTGTGTTTTGATAACTTGACCTCGTGAAAGGGTGTTTATAGATATTTCCAAAAATTTAAAAACACAGTGTTGATAATATTTTTTTTTCTCATTATATAACAATGTTCAGAATGAGAAACAAGGAAAGAAAATAGAGACAAGAGTTTGTGTTGTTTTGGTGTGGGTTTTTTTAAATAAATAATTGAATTATATTGCTTATGATGTATTCTGGGCAATGATGTAAACCCCTTTCTGATAAGAGCGCCACTGTTCAGCAGTGAAAGTGGGCATACTTTTCCCCGCAGCAGGGAATTTAACACAGAGGCAGCCAAAACCCAAATCCATTGTGACCATTAATCCTGCAGAGTAAGGTTATAGATTGAGTCACCTAATGGATAAATTCACTCTCTAAATTATAGCCAATTAAATCCCAGTTATGTTCTTTAAGGAACCCAGAGTCAGATTCACACCCATTGACTCTCGGGCTTGTTGGAAACTCTCTGATTAAAAGTTTTGGTTACAAGAAATGTCAATTCATCAACTTTGACATGTTTTGTGGGCATCTTCTGTTCAAGGGTGGTACTTCGGGTATAAAAGAGAGACAGAACATCTAGACAAACAAACAGGTCAGCAGTCATGATTCTTTGCGAACTAATAAAAGAGATCTGTGTCCATGTCTCTGCAAGGCCTCATCCAGGCCGCATAGCTGATTCCAGATTACTGAGTCACCTCTTACTCCGTCACCTGTCTGTTCATGGCAGCCGCCTTTCCTGTGAAAATTTCAAGTGGTCTCGAGTTCACGCTCAACAGCTCAACATCTCACATGAAGCAAAAGCCATTTCCACCCTATCTCTGCTAAGAGATCAAATCAAATCCAAACAATTACCTTTCTTTAGTTCAACCCTGGCAACAGGAGAATCACTGTAAGACAGGATTCACCTCCCTGCATCCCACAGCTGTTGACCTCCAAGGAGTTAACAGGAGGAAAACACTTTGCTCTGGTAGGGCCACTGTGGCTAGCAGCCCTCCAACAGTCTCATTGCGGATTGTAACTTGTGATGGGTACAACCTGGAATCCTTCGGTTTTCCAGCAGCACTCAGTGAACCAGGAAATACACAGCATTAAGAAGAAAAATAAATAATGAAATTAAGCTTAACAGGGTTGCTGGCCCATTTTCAGATCCCCCATTCTAAAACTTGCAACTATCACCATTAGGCACGTTGCCAAGTCTATTTCCCTGGTGAATTCAGGCTTATGCACCACTCAAGAGGAGTCTGTTAATGACTACAAAGATCCACAGCTGTTTACAGTTTAGGCTCAGTGGTGGACCAGGCAATAAGCTTGATCCAACAATGAAGTTGTTGGACTCTCACAGCAAGAGGAGACATTGTGTCAACTATTTGTTTGCTCATAGTGTGAGTGACTACCAGGACAGCTTAGCAGGGCCGTAAGAAACAGGGAAAGGAGTAGGTATGGATTGGAGAGAAGCTGTGCAGGGCCCTGGAAAATGAAAGAAGAACCGTATAAAGAAACCAGGCTTAAATAGCTTGCAGAAGCATAAATGAAGAAATAAAATAAATCGGCCTGAGAAGTTCTTCAGCCCACATCCAAAAAGAGACAAAATCTATTCAGAAAAATATTTCAAAATTAGAGCTATATTCATTTGTAGAAGTCTGCTGTGACATTATCTACTGCAAACTTTTTTTTTCTTTTTTATTGATTGCTTGCTGCAGGGTTTTTTTGTGGGAACTTTGGGTTTTTTCATGAATGAACAAATGAGAGCAACAGCTTTTCACAGTAGGGTCTGGTCTTCAGGAAAATGACAGTGAAGGACAGACAGATTACCAAAAAACACGCAAAAGACTGGTAGAAAGTATAAGAGAGGCTTATATTAAGCTTCTCATTTTTAGACATGGAAGTGAACGTAATGTTGAAAAAAGCTATGTAAGAAGGTATTTGAGGTAAAAATTAAGGGAAGCATGTAGAAAAAGCAAAAATGGTCTATCAGGGGACATAAGCTTTCAACAACAGATCAAAGTAATATGGGTTAAGAGCATCTCTTCTAGCCATGTTCTGGCTACAAATCCAAACTGTCTGCTGAATAGGAATGGATGTAATAATCTACCTTAAAAACAAAAAAAAAAGTACTCTTCAAAGAAGGATTCCTAGATACTAAGACCAGCAGCTCTGAAAAGAAGGCTTCAAATATTAGCAATTGAGGAAATTCAAAAATTTGCCAAAGAGGCACCTTTGTCAATGATACGTTTGAAAGCATGACCTGACAATGTGCACTGGTCCAAGTTCATTTCACTTAGAAGTAGTGCATTTATCATTAGGGCAGCATTTTCAGTCCTTTCAGTTAAGAGGGTTCCGAGAATTTCCACATATGGTGCCAAGGGTTTGTTACAAACTTATAGAAAGCATTAAGGACATGTCTGCGTGGGTGGGCAGCTGATCAAGTAATTTATTGATTAGCTATATACTATTAAGTACAAAAATTCAAAGGGAAAAGATGAAACTATTTCTGGTAAGGTGAAACCCTCCATATTTACCGAATAGATTATCCACAACAGGAAATGCTTATTTGATTGCTTGATTGCAAAGTCAGGCAGGTCTTTGGCCCCACTGACTTCACTGGAGCTATGACAATTTACCAACGGAAGATCTGTGCCCCAAGACAATTTCTTAATGCAGTGGCAAGCTCTTACATTTATAAAAAGCAGGACATAGGAAATGCAAACATGAAAAATCTTTTATTCAGCCACTTTGCTCACATACAACATTTTCTAATACACACAGCTCCAAAAAGCAGGAAGAGAAAGTAGTAAAAGTGTGCAAACTCATGACATTCTGTTTTGAACTGACTCTCATTTCTGACTCATATGAGAAGTGCACCTATAGTACAAAATGGGGAGCAGAATAGCTACTGAAACCCAACCTTATTCAAGGGTGCAGCTGTGCTGGAGCTTCCCTTGATTTGCTGCATGCCTGAGCCCCAAAGCACTCAAGATTCGCAGCACAATCGTAGAGTCAAAGCCTTGCCCACCTTCAGCTCTGAAAATTCCCTTTCCAGGTATGGAGGCTAAAACTGGATGCCCAAATTACAGTGTGTGCCTGTGAACCACCCTCTGAAAATGTACCGCTCTGCCCTGTGCCACTGAACTGTCACCAGAGAAGATAAAGGGACTTCTGTGATCATCCAGCTCTTCCTAATTCAAGCTTATGTCAGAGAGTGAAGGAATGTCTTTATGTGGCACTTGCTTATATATTTTCTAGAGTGACTGCAATCTAAATATTGGCAGACAATAAGAATGAGAATACTATACCGCGCCATAAAACACTATTTGCCATGAAGTACTGTCCAAGGAGTTTGTTATTAAGCTGTTGGAGGTCAAAAAAAAAAAACAAAAGGCAAAAATCTGTACCATAAATGTATCATATTTGACAGCCCAAGCCTCATGGACCAAAGTATTGCATGGCTACACAGTTTCTCTCTTTTCCTTCACCCTCATTTTACATTCAATTTCTTCAAGGGTTCAAAAAACTCTTTCAGTATCAACTAAGTCAGATGAAAGTAAATGCATAATATGCATGAACAGGTCCACTTTGTATAATATTAATAATGTAATTTCTGTCAGAAAAATGAAATTAAGAATGTAAAAAAAAATAAGATGTGATTAAAGGTAACAATGCAGCAAGAAAAGCAAAAGATGTCTGGGCTTTGGGGGAAGGTTACTATAACAGACAAGGTTTTTTATTCTCCTACTCAACCCTCTTTATAGCCCCTTGCTACAATAGCATCTTGGATTGTAGATGCTGTTCTCTATTGATACCTGAGGGATGAAACTTGCAGATAGTCCCCATTTATATTTTTTTTTCCTGTATCCATTTAAGATGCCAATTTATACTCCCTGACAAAATGGAAACTGTGTTTTTTGTAGACTCTTCTCTTATCTCAGACTTGGTTAAAGTAAAGTGCAAGTCACAAGACTTACGCCCTTTCCTCCTACTCATTTTCACCTGTACATAGTGTAGTAGAAGGAGCTATTGCAGTGAGTGCATGCCACTGTGTCAGGTGGTAGGATATCATATGATCTAACAAAACCTGCTAACAATGTAAATGTGCCATGATTCATCAATTAGGTGGAGAAATATGGCTTATTTATTTATTTTATTAAAATGAATAGGTACTTCCCCATGGCTAAGATATCATTCTGCAATGCATAGGAGTTTGCTGCTATCTGCAGGTAAAATATTCTATTACTGAGAAAAAATCTGAAAAGGAAGCCAAGCATTTAGCTTCTGTTTTTAATTGCAGCCTCACACAACTCCGTGTAAAAACCTCAGCTCTAAGCAGGATGAATGAAAATACAGATCCTTCACATGGGGCTGAGAGAAAAGTTTTCTTTCTAGTACGACAAGGTATAAGCACATCGCTCTTAGGATGTTTTCCTATCAAGTTCTGCTGGTAACCATGGGCAGGTTCAAGCTTTCACGCAGCCATCCAGGGCAACTCTGACACCCTCTAGCTGTTGCAGAAGCAAAGAACTCCTGGGACGTAAAAGTATCCTTCTGATGCTCAGTAGCCCTCAGATGTCCTCTGAGCTGTGACAGTCTGCCAAGGGGATGGGACACAGAGCTGGTTACACAAATGCCAAAGCTTTCAGGGAGGCTGTAGACTATATCAGGAAAGGTGGTTCAAATGGGTAACAGACAAATCATGATTTGCTGCTCTGTATACACAGCAGGCCTAGAAAGCCTTCTGTCATACAGAACATCCCTCCTAATCCTCCACTCCACTCATTCCACTGCACAGCATGGTAGTGTTTTCTTTTTTTTATTATTATTATTATTTTTTTATTTTTAATCCTCACTTTGTCCTACAAGCATAGAATGAACTGAAATACATGCAGCGTGCTGAAGGACAATTGTAACTGAATTTTTCTCACTTTAAAAGTCAGAAGCAGACAAAATATTCTGCGTGTGCTTTACAGAGCTCACTGTGTAAGAATACTACCCACAAAGTGTAAAATATGTTGCAAATAATTTCTACTTGTATAGTGATACTGCTATAGCACTTTACCTGATACAAAAAGCGTGCTAGGAACATTAGCTTAATTCCTTGAGAATATGTAGGATGACACACTTTTTCTTTGTCATGAGCCCAAAACGGATTAAGGCTTGTTCCAAATGCAACAAGACTGGTCTGTGGATAGAAAGACGGACGTGATAGAAGTCGTTAAGCAACACTTAGTCAAGCAAGACCATGTTGGAGGAGTCACTACAGGAAATATTGACTCCAGGAAACGACATGTCCCACTTTATCTCATCAAGGCTTAGGTATTCATCTTGCAGTTTTGCAGTGCTGAGTTGCAGTGTTATAGTGCAGCTCTCTAGCTTGCTATCAAACACTCTTCTCCAAGGCTCTGATCAAAAATCAAAGAGTCACTGGTGTTAAACTTTTCCTACCCCACTATTTTTAAAATGTGGCCTCAATTTAAAAAAAAGCTGACATAACTTTTGGGTTGTTTTCAAAGAAGAATTTCAATATGAACTGATCTCAGCTTGTGGATAAGAGGTGGGCACCAGAACCACTTAAAACAAAGAGAATATATAAGAACACAATAGAACGAAAATTACGAAATATCCATCACTAAAGATTCTCCTTTTAACCTTTAAGTGTAGTCAAAACCTAATGACTTGCTAATTATCAGGAGTTTAATGATGCCTCTAAGCAGAGGTTGTACAACAGGGCACAGTGTCCGTGAACCTCTAGGATCTGGGGTTACCTCGTGGCTTCAGCCTGCAGTGAATTCTCCTCTTCTCCAAATCAGCTTCTAAGAAAGCTTTCAACACACCCACCCCCCTCCCTATTGTTGCTACCAACAGTGAAGGAAACAATTTTGAACTCTGGCGTAGGCTGGGCTCCAGATGGCTGCCAGCTTTTTAAGCGCTGAGTTGACTAACCTTGCTCAAAGCAGGTCTATAGAACACAGTGCTTCAAATATCAGTGTCTGCTGGGATTGCATCTATATATGTGGAGTCCCACAGTTCCTATCACTAACGTAGTTGAATGAGTGAATCAGGAGCAAGATGGATAAAATTGAGGAAAATGCATGAGACCTCTCCCTCTCTGATGTTGAATCAGCCCATTAAACAGCAGGGAGCAGCTGAGCATAGATTTTCATTGAGCTTGCTGACCACTAAATGCAAATGAATATAACCCAGGCTGAGCCTGAGGCTGGGAAAGACCAAGAGGTTGGCTTCCATATGGAGATGAAAAGGACTGTCCTGAATTTAGCCCAGGTGAAAGAACTGGTTCAGGATGGAGCAAAGTTAATCCTCCTCAGAACCATTTTGTGAAAACAGAAGCCACGGGCAATGAATAAAATTCAATCGCTTGATTATGATATTTATAATAGTTCTTATGGATTAACAACAATAACCGTATAAGTCAAACCATCCGGAATGGAGTCACTCACTTTCTGAGAATAAAATTTACGGGGACAGTTTGATGCTGTTTCCCTGGAGTCTGTCAGTCTGACCTCAGCCACAAATAAAGTCTCTTCAAATGTAAGGAAATAGCTCTTGGATATGTAATATCTGATGTAAAGAGAAAAAGCACCCTTTTCATCCCTAGCCACAGGAAAGCCTGTTTGCTTTGGTTCTTGGCCCATATGAGAGTTAGTGCATGAAATATAAATTGCTTCTCAACATTTAAGTTTGGCAGAGCCAATTAATACTGCCTTCTCAACATGGGCTTGAAGGTTATTTCAATTAAATCCTCTGTACGAAAGTAGTTGCTGCACACTGGATTTCTTGGTATTTCTGAGAGGCTGTCCTTAGTGGGTAGTTTAAGTTCTGCAGTGCATTCATCTCTCCCTTTGATTACTGCAACTTCCCTCTCCTTCCCTGATATCTGTGTCACCCTCCTGTAGGCCATCTGAACACTGCTGTCAAATAGATGCCCCCCACACTCGCTCACATCGGCTCACTGTTCTGCTCAGATCTCTTGGTCAGTTCCCAGTGATCCATCTTCTTGCTCCATATTTTTGTCCTGCTCCTCCAGGCTCATCTTTTCCATCTTTGATGAAAATAACTTGTTGTTTTTCTGTTCTGAGAGCCTGTAGACTTTTTGAAGGACAACTGACTACCATTCCAGCAAGAAAAGGGAAATTTTGTACATAAAAAATGGAATAAAACAGGAGTAGGGAGCCATTCTGGAGGCCACACAACTGAAACTATTTTCTCCATATTTCTGTAAGGCTTTCTAAAGTCATCCTGATTCAACCAGCTCCTTGAGACAAGGAAAATAAGGACCTGATACTCTGCCAAAACCAGAAAATCTTGAACCCAGAGTAAAGGACACCTTATTTCTAACTTCCTCTAAAGGCTCATCACTTCTGCAAAGTCCACTGAAGTCCTCATTCTGATTTCCCATACATCTACTACTTAGTTTGATGTATACTGAGGAAAATAAATGGTCATCTTGTCAGGATGTAATCCTGGCTCTCAGCTCCCTGCTGTCCTGCTGACTTCCACTGTAAGCTTGGACAAATTGCCTATCAGTCCATCCTTCAAGTCTCCAGCAGTGCTATAGGGATAACCGTGCTCCCCAGTCTCACAGGAACTGTGAGGTCCTCAATCTCTGCCACGGCAGTAGGGACAAAGGTGGAAGGGCATATATTGCAGAGAGAATAAACGCCTTCTGTACCTTGCGTTGCTTCAGCCAAAGTCTAACTATGGTTGGCACCCTCAGACAAAAGGATGTGGGATGCATCTCACAATTATAGATGTCTGGAACTGGGATGGTTCTCTAGTCAGAGGAAGGAATTAGACACTTTTCACGTACAATTCATTTGGCCTCTTCTAGGTATCCACCTCGCACTTTATTTCTCTCCACACGCAACTCAGGGATTCTGTCGGCTTGCAAGGTCTGGGAGACAGTGAAGAGATTTAATGACTTGTACTCAGTCCCTTGGAATAAGCGGGATGAGGAAGCACAAAGAGTATATGTCACCTATTAAATATATTTTGAAAATATATAACGAATATCAAGGGAGCAAATATTTCAGACATTCATCTCTATATTCCAGTCATTCACCTCACCCCTTAGGAGGGATCTTTAAGATCCTCCTCCTATCACACAAGCTGGGTCTTCCTTTTATCTATTGATGTATCAGGAATACTAACTCTATGCAATAGTTGCTTACCTGCATACAAATGTGCCTCACAACCATTATGCAGAACAAACAAACTTTCTTCTATAATTCTTCAGTGGGCTCTAGTTTGCTATGTACAGCAGTTACCATGTTCTTGGATGATGAAATTAAGCAACAGACGGTCTTTCAACCTTTTATCTTAACTAAAAGTGCAATATTCATATAGAGAGTACTTCACAGAAATCATCAATAATGTGCTAGGTATTATTGTGTAGTGAATGTGATACTTTTGAGACACATCAGATCTGTCACATGCAAGATGATGAATTTCTCTGCAATACTTAGGTGGATGTTGGAAAATCTGATCCAATTTCAAAGTCCTCAAAAAAAGGCTGGACAGAAAAAAAAAAAAAAAAAGCATCTCCAGGAAAAATGTTCTCCGATTTACAGCCCAGTAAATCTGAAATTATAATCCTTGGTGCACCTCACATACACAGGACACCAGGTTCTGAACTTCATCGGTATGCATTATTAAGCATCTCCTGGTGAGATGGATCTATAGTTCTTTAGGAACCTGTTTTTCCCATACTGCCTTGAACCTCCTTTGCAAAAAGAAGAAATCACCATCAAATTAGGGACCTCCATCCAATCTTTCTGATGGTACGTCTGCACACCCACTTTGTAGAGCTGTAAATAAACATACAAGTTTCAAGACAATGCTAATTCTAAATCTTTGTCTTGATTTTTCTTCATTTACCTCAGCAGTCTGTTTCTCTCTTAAACCACATGAGAACAAGTGCGACCACTGAAGAAGTGAGCTCGGTGAGGTGTAGATATTGTGCCTTAAACAAAGATAACACTAATGAATTCACATTCAACCTTTTCAGCCCAGTGATAGAAAAAGATTTTCAGTCACTTTAGCCTGAGCTACATTTGCACTCAGGGTCACCTAAAGAAAAGGACAACACATTCATCTTTATCCTCCTTGAGTTGTGGAACCACTCAGATAATCTATAGTGAGTTACAAAGTGAAATTAAATACCTTAAAATGCCATCTATCTGATCCCCAATTAAAACATAATCTTTTTAAAGCTGTCAATAGCTGCTGACCAGAATCAATAAGGGGAAGATTATGACTGGCACTCCTCCAGTGATCTGCAGTCAGACAGGAAATACACTGCTGTTGTCAGGTCAGCAGGAAAAGGGGAAAACTGGACCCCAAGCAGAACTACATCATAGACAAGTGGAATTTGAGATCCTCTGCAATGATCCTGCTGGGTGGTTTTGGGGTTTATTGGGGTTTTTTGTTTGATTGGGGTTTTGGGGGTGGTTTTTTGTTTGTTTGTTTGTTTTTAAATTAGGAAGGGAAGGAATATGATACATGTGAAAGTTTTAAAGAAATAACCCTGAAGTCTTAAAATCATGTATCTTTAGAAAGGTATTTGTAAAAGAAGTTTTACTTTGATCCTCCTATATGTATACACTGAAGTTCCTGAGTCAGATTCAGCCAGCCTTAAGAATTTGAGGCATACTTCCTCTTCATTTGCATTTAAGAAATATAAGCTCACACTATCTAAGTAGATATTCCTGGATACTCCTCATCATCGCTACAGGAGTTAAAGTTTTAACTATCTAAATCTAATGTTTGACATCAGTGACGCGAATGATCCCTACTACAGCATGCAAGCTTAGGGTAAGAGGCCTAAACTACTTCTTTTCCTCCTGACCTACATTAGGATTGCTTTTATTTCTAGGGCAGATTGGAAAGTTCAGGATAAAAAACTGTTTCCCGGTGTGCAGAGGGCTTAGTAGCCTTTCTACCCACAAGCTGTTGCTTTCCTCCAGCCTTCCACAGTACAGATTGTGGCACAAATGCTCCAACCTGCCTGTGAAGCTAGAGCAGTCAGAGCAATACACTTATTGTACTGACAAAAAAATCACCAGAGCACTACCTCTAAGGAAAATTCTTTCAACGCAGTCCATAGCTGGTGTTAAGTTGTTCAACAGTCCTTACAACTACATGCTGAAGAGTGGCTCATCAATGTGAATTTTTATCCTCCTGCTCCAAAAGCCGTGAAGTAAGCTCTGGACCCAGAAAGAAAGGCTACAGCAATGACCCAAACTTACCTAGACCTTAGGAGTGGGGATCCCAAGTACTTACTTGAGTGTCTTGTGAAACAGTCATTTCATCTCAATGCATCACTTGCTATCTGCAGAAAAGTGGGTGACAAATCTTCCACGAATCTAGCGATCGGGGGAGAAGCACAAGAATCATTCAAAATGTGGACTTGATAAGCACCTAAAAGCAACAGGGGTCTGAAACTGTTCATGTGAGAAAACACATAAGGGATTGTAGCACAAATGTAGTATGCTGAAACAGCACTTTTAGGTGGTGCTTGCATTTAAGTGGGCTGATGAACAACGTATCTGACTTTTCTCACTGTTATCCATCATTTCCATATCCATATCCATCATATCCATAAGCTTCAAAATGACCCATTTTCTTACAAAACTTTGTGATATTTCACAAATAATTTGGGCAAGAAGATCTCTTTGCAATTAAAATAGCCCATTCTAAAGTTACTTTCTCCAAAAACCTTGTGAGCCACAATACATAGTTGTATTTTCCTGACCACAGGAAAACTGCCACAGAAGCATCTCAAAACACAATGGCAAACACGCCAGCATAAAATTTCTGAAAGCATTCTGGCCCTGTTCTTTTTATAGGTGTGGTTTGGACCCCTGCAGATTCACGTATTCCCCTGCAGATTTCTCTGATATTGGTCCCTTCTGTCACTTCTTGGATGGCATTATGATAGAACTGCTTTGTTCAGAGCACAACTTTTCTGTCTCATTAGAATAGCAGAGACAAGGCTTCCTACACAATGACTGCACTGCGCTTACATTTTGTAGCTCCTCTCTACTCGTTCGTTAGGAGTAGAGAAAATGCTGCTGAAACCACACAAAACTGCATGTGGACAAGGTCAGTTTTAAAACTAACTCTTCCTACTCATAAATCACATGCAAATAATCTAGTTATTGCAAAGTTAGAGTTGTCAGCACTCAACTAGCAGAACATGTAACACAATGATCGCTACCAAACTTCATCCAAAACCTACCAAAGGAAAAAAAAAAGTAAAACTGCTAAATGTTGTTCACTACCATATTTAATAATTCCAGTTTCTTCTCTGTTTTCTACTGCTTCCTTTGCCAAACTTTACATTCAAAAGCAAGTCTCCATCCTCTGAGAATAAGGTCCCTTATTTGGAGGCAACAGCTTCCAAAATATTTTGTCTGCTGCACATGAAAAATAATCACTGAAATCAAAACAAACCTAGATAAAGTGACTAGAAACAGACTTTGGATACAGACTGTTTCTTAAAAGAATAGATCTTCCTCATTTTTCTTGATGGGGGAAAACAATGGTAAAAAGCAAAGCAATAATATTCAAAAATGGTTCAAAATTAATCTTATGACTTATAGTGATGTTCACACCAGAAGGGCAGAAAACACCCAAAAAACATCCAAAACAGGCCTACTTCCATAGAAAGTCCAAATTAAGAGAAAAAACAGGCCCAGGAAAAGCAAGAAAGTTGCTTCCAGATTATTTTCAAAGTCTAACTTTAGCTGTCCAAGTTTGAAAATCTTGGCATACGCACAAAGGAAATTCTTGTCCTGTTTTTGACCATGGGGTATCTTACTGTGTGTTTCAAGTTCATCAATACATTATTAATTGCAACAAACAAAACCAAGGAAATAGTAATAATAATAAAAAAGCCAGCTGTAAACAGCTGCAACCTCTTGTTCTCCTTAATCATTTAATTCCATACACCTATATTGAAATTTCACACTATGCTTTAGCAGGGCATTGTCACAGCAAAACACTAGAATGCTGATATTGTGCTAGGTCAAGAGTTAAGTAAGTTCATTCCACCCCTGCTATTTTGTGTTTCAAAGCAGTCCTTACTCTAGGCAGACTCTCTCTGTTATTATTACTTCTTGAATGATAAGAGCTGGGATTGACCTTCAAAAGAGATTTAAATGGCCTTATCCGAAAAACAGTCTGTGAACATCTATAAACTAATGTGCTGCCTTTACACCTCCGTTCTCAGAGAGGAGGTGTAAAGGCAGCACATCAAAGTCAGCAAGGAACTTACAATAATGGATTTCAAAGTCAAAAATCTAATGCAAATCTAAGTATTTGCTTATAGACTCTTTGAAGTCTTGACAGATTAAGTTTAGAAGTATTTTCATAGATGGTATCTACATAATCTAATAGAGATGATTTCAGGAATTGAGTAGATGTTTCCAGTAGATGTTTAGACTGCGGAACACCATTTTTCAATAACATTAATAAAGAATACATTTTTTGTTTAATTTCTTTTAAGTTGATAATACAATACTGAGCAGTTATAAATGATATTCTGCATCTGTGGAAAGGTTTTTATCTCAATAGAAAAAAATGGCAGATGCACAGGATAAAGGAGTTCCATCTCTGTTACGCTTATATAATATAATTGACTTTGTTAAAGGACATTTAGGTGTTGTTTGATTTACATCCTATGTCAGCTTAATGCATCAACCACGTAAGGTTCCACTTGTTTAAATATTTCATTTTAAAAGGTGCAGTAAGCTCATAACTTCACCAACATCCACTCTTCCCTGACTAAAATGGATTCTCTAGTTTAATCTATTACAGTAGAAGTAAATGAAGACTTCACCCTTTCACTTGACAGAGGAACTGAGGCTGTCATATTACTTATTACCATCAAAGTTGAAGAAGGTACTGGTAAAAGTGTGACAGTAATTACATGGTATTTTTCCTTTAAAAAGAAAAAGTGTAAAATAAGACTTAAAACATAAAAATGAAAAAAAAAAAAAAAGCCAGTAATATTGGTATTGCTTATTGAAGCCATTCTCTACTGCTACATTTGGTATCAGAATTTTTCTTTTAAGTAAAAAAGAGAAAAAAAATAAAAATGAGTGTGTGTTTGATTTTTTTCCCAGGTTCAGTTTGATTTATGTTTATTTGTTAAAATATTATCAGAGCAATCTTTCTCAAATTAGATACACTTACAGCTGCTGGAATTGCTTAAAATGTTTTTGTAGGCCTAGTCTGCACCAGGAAAGTTTTCCCGGTTCTAGCATGCAGGAGAAAACCTAGTGTGTGCGCAGTGAAATATCCATATAGAACTTTTTTTGCTGGTATATTTTTATTTTATTAGAGCTTTTGCTAACAATATTCCAAACAAATAAATAACCAGCGTAGCTTTCCAAGAAATCACTGGCATAAGCCAAACCTGTTTATACGTTTTCTTACTAAGATTTGAGAGGAACTCTGTACCCACACAATCTCATGAGGATACCTACTATAAATTATAAATCAGCTCTAATACTGGGCATTTTAAAGCAAACTTTGCAGTCTTAGCTCTCAAATATTTTTAGAAAGAGCAAATATGTCACCCCACCTTTTTGAAGATGGGCAAATTGAGGCTCAGGCACTGTGTGGTGCACCCAATAATGTAGAGACTCCAGAGAGAACAAAGCAACACGGTAGATCTTTCTTCAATCTGCAGATGAGTAAAACTGTGCAAGATACAGGAAACTGCAAATTCAAGTGCTCAGTTTCTTGTACGCAGGCTGTCAGACAACAGCGTGCACAGTGATGCTGCCGTTCTTTCAGCTTTACATGGACTTTTTCTTACATACCCAGGAGAAGTGGGGCAGAGAAATGGGACCGCAGTCTTTTGCGTCTCTCACAATTATGTTACAAAGTTACTTAATACCTGCAAAGCTTTGGAAGTGTAAAGTGCCAAATATTATCAGATGTCAGCTTGAACAGAAACATCTGTTCTAAACAATATACACCCAGGGAGCTTGACTGCTTCCTATAACAAAACACACAGAGCAAGATTTTAAATCCGAAGTGATGTTAAAATCTGACTTGGTTTCTGGACGGGCCATTCTCCAGTCCTAGGCATTAAACTACCTAAACAAGCAGACAAGATATTTTGCCTTCTAAGTTGCAAAATTATCTTGACCAAACTCCAACCACAAAGAGAGAATACACTTTGTTCATCATGCTGCCTGTTCCTTTGAGTCCAAACTAGAGCATATATGAATATATTTTCCCTCTCTCTTTCCTAGTAGATAGTTATAAAACAGAATAGATTGAAACAGAGATCCAGGATTTTTACCTCTCACAGCCTGGATGACAGGAATAAACCATTTCATATCTCCCCTCTCTAGTTTTCTGTCTTTAAAATGGAGATGATGAGCCCGGGTTCTGCGATCCACAGGTGTTTCTCCATGTAAGTTGGCATTGTTTCATTTTCTGTGTTGGTACATGGGTTCTTTTTTCCATCAGCAGTTGATAATAACTCCATAATCTCCAGTTATTTGATGACTTCTGTGTTAGGTTACCCACATACCAGCCTGCGCAAAGTGCACTAGCCAGACCACACTTGCTTCCGGATAGATTATGTGTATGCAAAGGTTCACAGCAAACCCCCTTCTCTCCCCAGGGATCAAGTGAAACTGCAGGGTTATACCAGTGCCCTGAGCGGAGTCACATTCACCCTTACAACGGGGATGAGGGATTTAAAACACCAAGTTGTGTTTGGTACCATTGCCCTAGAGTGCTTGTTTTCCTTTAATGAATTCATCCTTTTGAGATATTTTTGGGGGGAAAAAAAAAAAAACACCTTTATTCTACATGTTTGTGTTTGTTTTACTTTTGAGGTGTGATCAAAGTAAGTCCCGGCCATGTAATCATTTAATGCATTTTGGCTGCAGTTTCAGCCTCCTTTGAAATTTATCCCTTTTCTCTTGCCTCTGACAGCCAAACTTTACCTCCAGGTAGTAAAGGAGGCTTACAAACTCTTTTATATCTCACATCTGCTTTCAGCCCATTAATCACCCAGATTGTAGACAGATTCTTCCTCTCTTATAAAGTGTGACTTTGTCTAGACTAGGAATTAAAGGGTGTATTTTAACATGGTCTAACTAACATGTTTAAATGTGGACCAGGCTGTGTACCCTTTAACTCATGTTCAGCCAGGCAATTTAAACACTGAGGAAGAAATTATGCTTCAACATGACAAGTTTAGCACGTGCCAAAAGATGCTTTCCCTTGTTTAAATTACAGGTAAAATCTTGGCCCTTACAGAGTCAACATAAATTTGCTATTGACTTCAAACGACCCAGAATTCCCCCCGTAAGTTTAAGAATACATTAATCAGAACATCCTGAGCAAGAGCACCTACCTTTTAACTATAGCTCTGATGTAGGAGCTCAGAAGAATTACACTGTGATTCCATATCTTTAGGGACCCAACTCCTTTACCTCTGTGGCCCAACTGCACAGCGACACCAAACCAGAGCTTCTAGCTGCA
This sequence comes from Charadrius vociferus, assembly GCF_000708025.1. Taxonomy (NCBI): domain Eukaryota; kingdom Metazoa; phylum Chordata; class Aves; order Charadriiformes; family Charadriidae; genus Charadrius; species Charadrius vociferus. The sequence goes on along the minus strand of NW_009649864.1, from coordinate 165,859 downwards.
GAAGCTCAGAAATAAAACAATAACCGGCCTGTCAAGTATTGCGTCACAAATAGTAGCCAATTTACCTTTTAAGATAGTTGAAGGTCTAACAATTTTACTCTTCTTTGACTCCTGGCTGCTTATTTCCACCTTTCTGCAAAGATTTCCATTCAGCGGGAATAGAAGTCATCTTCTCCATCATGAGTAGACCTGCAATCAGCGGTTTCTCCCCAGGCTCCAGGGCTCGTTTCCATGTCCCAACCTGGCACTCACTCAACTGTCATGAGTATTGAACCAGTTATTTGTATGGCTATGCTCTCACTTGGGGCGCCAAAACTTCTAGCAGAGGAGACTTAATTCAGTGGGAGGTTCCTTGTGTTTTTTTAAATCAATTAGTTCTTGGGCATACAAAGCAAAAATAACACTACCCATTTATTCACCAGGCTCTGCAGGGATGTAACAGAGACAGACAAACTTAGAAATAAACAAGGGAACAAGGAAAGGGGAAGGAAACTGTGATGGAGGAGACAGACAGACTTTTGTGTATGGTGACCTTTTCACCAGGAGCACGCAAAGCCCTTGAATCAAAGCCTCACGTGTAGACAGAGACCATGAGTTAGTACAGGGATATACTCCTCTTACTGGAGTTTGACATTTTAGAAGTGAATTAGGGTTGATGGAGAACTGGCTCCTGCCAACCTTCACCTCCTAAGAGAGAGGCGGCCAGCATCTCCTCTGTTCTCTGATTTTGAAAGAAAGCATTTTGTTTTAAAGTATCCATTTGATTAATAAGCTTTGTATAAATGATTAATAAGCCATCAAAGTCTTTAATGTCATTTTAACTTGGGTTTTGTTTACTCTCTATTTGCCATCTAAAAAATGTTTATGCAACATTATGAGGCAATGCATATTTATCAAAGACTGCAGGTTAATGGAGGATGATCGGGAAAGCAGAGAGAAAACATGATATGCCTATTAAGTTGAATTAGGAGAATTTGGAGCAAAAATGCATGGTAACTGTTACTCAGCGTCTGCCAAACCTTAAATCATCATCTTATATCAATGTGGTGCCTTCTGTCCCAAACTACTTTGCAAGCTATGAAAGAATCATTTTACATTACCTTCAAAACTCATCTACCTCTTGAGTGGCATATAGTAACTATGCAGCAGCCCCGCACGATAATTTTGGCTATTAAAATGAACTCAAACACAGAGCGAAACAACAGGCTGAACACTGTACGGCAGGGTACTGCTAGCCAACTGGAATGTAATCAGGACATAAGGTTAGGTACTAGTATTTTTTTAAAAAATGACGCTATTTGTAGTGCCCCACAAATGGCCAAGCTATGAACAAAGGGGACGTAATGAAAGTCACTACAGGAACGCCGCATCGCAGGCTCACAAGGCACTTCCCCTCTCTTGTGTTTTACACTTTCCACTTTGTCTCACAGGTGCTGTGGCATGGCTGGGTAGACATACACCAGCAGCAACCAGGAATACATTATAAGGACAGTATTCCCTGCCAAGTGGAGCTACACTCTCTCTTTTTTTGTTGTTTTTCGATTTTCCACGTATAATGAATTTCACAGAAGGTAATATCTGCTCTCCAGATAACAGGTCTGCACTGAAGAAAGAAACCATAAAACTATGTTAATGTGACCTTGAAGTTACCCAGCTTAAGTCTGAGGCACACTAGATTCCCAAGCAGTGCCCATCATTTTAAAAATTCACCTTCATGCTAAGCTAATGAAATTATACTCTTTCCATGTAAGACTCTGATCCACGATGCCAACGCAGACAACATGACAGCCTTTTTGATTACCTCTCACTGCTGTTAAACTGTATCTCAGAAAGAACTTTCCTATGGTTTACATATGCTTGTCAAACGGTCATGGTCTAACAGCTCCAGAAATACAAAGATCAGACCCTGAGATTGTGCTAAAACTCCATAGTGACTCAACCCTGAACTTTGGCACAAGCCTGCCCTTTCCTGCTCTGCTCCTTCTCACCCACCCAGAACACATGTATCAAATTAAGAAGGAATGGAGCATTTCATTAGTTTCATTCAGTTCTGTGGCTTAGCAAATTTTATGTATGTTGCTGGACCGGGAGGATCAAGTTTTAACATATTCTGCAGTCTCGGTCTATATGAAAGCATAATTGTTCTATTCATTCTCACGGAAGAAAGACTGCAAGTGGTAAAAGCACTTGGGAGGAGATTTCAAGGGAGTGTTTATCTACACTCACCTCACTACAGGGCAAATGGGTCTCCCAAGTTTTGTTCTTAAAACCTATAGTCTTTGGGTGCATTTCACCATCATGACTGGTGGTCGCGATGGGGACTTTCAACTAGTGTGCTCCTATATGAAGTGCATAATCCAATTTGAGAACAAGGGAAACCAGGTACTGTCCATCAAAAGAAAATCTGACATGTTGAGTACACAGTTTACCCTTACATTAATACAAGTAGGAAGCAAGCATTTTGTGCGTTTGTTTATGTCCTGGAACTTAGAAGGTAATTGCAGCAAATATAATGGACTTTAATGTAGTCAAAAGACCTGATGAGAGTCATCACTGCAGCTACAGTCCTTTGTTTACAGCCTGAAAATGAAGACTGCAGACAGAGGTGGGAGACTTCAATGTCAACTGGAATTGTTTCAGGTTTATCATGGAGTAAAAGAACTCAGAATTTCAACCTACTGAATGTTGGTATGAAATGAGTTCAGGGAAAACCACAGAAGAGGACAATGCAATAAAACAATATACTGACACTGAATCAGAGGCTGTCTCTTGTAGGACAAATATTAATGCATCATCAAATCAATTCATTTTTTCTCCCCCCAAAAATGCAATATGTTTCACTAAAATTATATCATTTTAATCTCTGCCCCATTTCCACTGAGAGGGTGCTCAGAAATCTCTGTTCCGCAATACAACAGCCAAAAGCTCAAGCACCTTAAGAAACCACACAGTTGGAAGACACTAACAACAAAAATACACTGTTTTATTGGGTTTGACTTACCTTAAGTTCTAAATCACACTAAAGCAATCAAATTTTTAAAGTCTGATCAGCTGAGAAATAAGGATATTAAATATGATTAAATGTGATTGCATTTGAGTGTAAGGACTGTTCTTCCATTACTGCTTTGATTAAAAAAAGCAATCTGAGCTGTGAGGTAGAAAAGTTAAATGCAGCAGGAAAAAAGAAAAGAGCTTGAAGTTTCTTTCCTTTCTTTTTCAATATATATTATTTCTTGTATGAGAAAATAGTATTATTTTAAGTATGTGCTTTTGCAAAACTGAAAGCACATTGGCAAAGTTTCTGTAACTTAATATTCCTTCATGCTTTTTAATTATAGGAAATATGAAGATGAAAAAAGGAAGAATAAAAAGTTGTTCTTATGGGATGTCTGGGAACAAGAATAAGAGATACAGTTTCAAATGAAAAGTGGACTGGAAACCTTAGTTCTTAAGCTGGAATTTAATTGGTGCAATATTGGAGTTTAAAGAGTAATAAAGTTTTTGTCCTCAGGTTATGAGAAGAAAATTACCCGTAACATTTTTTTTTTTTGGATTATAATATTTTAGCTGCTTCACCAGTCTATCTTTTTCTGGTGCTATCATCATTATTACTCTGATCATTTTCTGTGTTTCATACCTTCACCTCCAAGCATTTAGAATGGGGCTGAGAACCACAGTGAACTTTTCAGATGCGAGGCGGAGATCAGCCACTGATCAAAATGCACTTGAACTGCAGAGTCTTCTGAGCTGTTTTCAGAAAGGCAAAATGTGTCGCTCCTTAGAGATGAGATAAATGGCGAAACCAGCGCAGATCACTCACTCTCACCTCCTAATTGAAAAGTTGGCTGCTGATCAAGAGCTGGCAGTGACCAGCTCAAGCCATCAGGATGCCAATATATGCTTCGACCTTATTTCTCCACCTCGGAAAAGATCAATCACAAATTAATGTTATATTAGTGAAAGCAAGGACTTTTACTGAAGAGGGAAATCTATAAAAATAGCATCCGATGAAATGGTGAAAAACAAGCTAGAGAGAAAACTAGCCTAGACTGGCAGTGGAACAGTTTGCTTACTCAGTACAAGTAAGATAATCTAGAATTTTATCTAAAACATGGTAACACAAATCATATCTAAAACATGATAACACAGATCATATCGAAAACATGATAACTGGTATATGAAAGGTTCATTTGGTGGTGGTTTTTTTCTGCAGCAGAAGTTGCAATCAGTTTTCTGGCTAAAATATCTATTCTAGTTTGCCGCTAACTATTATCTGCACAGGAATACTGTATACTGTCATTGCTCCAAACTATTGAATGCAAGAAAAAATTTTCAAAGGGATTCTGGTTTTATGATCAAATGGCACATTAGGATGACTCTAAAGCACAGAGACTTCTTTTTTTAAACCTTTTTTAATAGGTAAAAGCTCTAGGAACCACACAAATGAAACATTAATCTCTGCATCTCTCATTCCTTGCTCTTCTCAAATTTTAAAAATGCTAAACGCAAACCACCACACACAATAATGCAACAATACAATGTGAATCCTGGACATGCACCTCAGCTGGGTGCACATGCCTGAATAGGCACTGTCTGCATATCGAACCTTCCCAACGCGCATGGAGTGCCTGCCTGCATCTGTACCCCGGGCAACCAAGCTTTAAAGACTCAGGGGAGTGACACAAAGAAAATACATTGATGTGGTCCAAGGACTAATTTTCAGGCTTGGTACAAGGAGCTCAAACCGTTTATGTGGCTAAGAATGTTTACGTACCTGAAAAGCTTTAGGGCCAGACTTCCATGCCAGACATTTGTGGATCAGGTAAACCACTCGTAGAACAGATGTAGTCTCTCCAAGCTTGACAGTCATCTTTTACCTCAGTAAGAAATACAAGGAAGCTAAAGATAACCCCTTTGCACTCATTCACACACGTGTGCACATGCTTTGAGTTCCTGCCTTAGATTGAAAAGACATCTAGGGACGGAGGGCAGGCAAAAAAAACCCATGCAAACCAGTATTTTACAGTCTGGGATACTGAAGATATCATCTGTCAAGCTCTGGTGATTTACGGCAAGTACCAAAGAGGTGATTGTTCCCACCTGCCTACTGTCCTTACCAGGCAAAGCGTCTGTTCTTCAGCGATTGCCTCTGTTTTGTGGAGACTCACACAGACTGGGAACTATGGTGGTTGTGGAGTAGGCACAGCGCCCGGTCAGCTTTCCCTGTTATGGTATCAGGGACTTCTTGAGTCTCCTCAGCCAGTACCACCAGAGCTCATGAGTCACAGCATCAAGACACAGAAATAAGTTGCTGAAAAAACACCTGCTGAGCTCAACAGTGCTGAAGAGCAGCAAGACAGTCTCTGGCAGAACTAAAAATAGATGCTGGGTTTTCTAATTCCAAGTCCAGGATCCTATTAAAAATCCACACTTCCCATTACAAGAATGAGAAGAATGATGTATGGTGACAACTCCAGAGATTCAGCTAAAATTTCTCAAGACCAGGCAGAGTTTTGGAGGTAGCAAGCAGTTTACACAGTTTTCATTCTTAGACTTAACCCTAAACCTTTCTAAAATGAAGGAAAAAAAACAATCAACCACCCCCCCTAAAAAAAAGCCAACATAAAAACAAGGCACTCCAGGACACTGAAACAGATGGAGCATGCCAGCATTTGCTTCAGCAGTAAAAAAAAAGAGTTTATAATGGAGGCGCTGAAACAAGTTTAATTATAGAAGCATGAATGGCATCCCTATAATAAAACAAACTAAAAAGTCAAACGAACGTCCTTGCCCTTTATTAAAGAGCTGTGTGCGTTTGTTCTCTGATATAATGCTATGGAAGCTTACCTCCCTATTACTGGTTCTTATTACGCTATCCTGGGTTTTACAAAAAAATGCAAAGCTCAGAGGCACAATGCTCTTGTAAAACTGAAGAGCATTTATTTCTCATATTTAAGCCTCGGTTTGCCAGGACAGCCT